>NC_036250.1:10670743-10673579 GCF_002742605.1 Olea europaea var. sylvestris | reverse complement strand
TATTATTTGGAATATATTAGCATTCATTTATTTGTTAAATTTTATGTTAAATAATCACGGAAAATATTTTAAATGAAAATATCGATTTTTGAGCTAAGAGCAAAATATTGGTGATATGAGTATCATGAGAAATACACGTTGAAAAAAACTTTTAACTTAATTTTTGACCCTATAATGAAGAATGTTTGGCTCAGCCACTGCTCAAAGTTACTATAATGTAACTAATAGGTACTCTTAGCACTTGTTTGATCCCCATTATATTTAAAATACATTTCTCTTTCTCTTATTTTCATTCACACATTCTTTAATAAAATAATATTACATGCAAATTCAAAACTTTCCATGTTTTTTTTTACCACATATTCTCTATTAAATTACTATTCTAAAATGCATTTTTGGAGAATAATGAGCTCAAACAGGCTCTGTTTGAAATATTTAAACAAGAAAAAATAATAAGTATAAAGCAAAAGTTATATTATATAATAAAAGAATTTTAAATAATTTAATCAATGAGCCCGAGATGTTTACATCTCAGTATTTTTTTGAAAAATTAAGTGTTGACCTGTCCATGTTGGCGCACCATAGCAAAAAGGAAAGGGTGGGTGAACCGCGTAAAACAGCAAGTACACTATAGTAATTCGTGAGTTCAGGGAATGCTAATTTAATATCTGACAGCGGTACACAATGCCAAATTTCTGAGTTATACACGTGTAGAAATGATTTAGGAAAGGGAAATCCAGTTATGAATATCTTATTGGGATGGCATTGGACTTTGATAAACATCAGGGTGCTTTTTTCCTTTCATTTTTGTTTTTTATTCTCGATACTTTGATTTCATTTAATTGCACTTTATTTGCTTTGCATCAAATAACTATATGCTTATTCAGCTATTCTGTTTCATAAAACGACTACAGCTTGAAGTTTCTTCTGTGCTAACTAATTTTAATCTAGACCTAAGCATAGAGTCTGCGTATAACTCATTCTGCCTCTTGCAAAAAGCTTGAGAAAGTGATAATAACTAAATGCAAGCCATTGACATTATTCTTGACTACAGTATTTTCTCTTTTGAATACGTGAGTTTTCATGAGTTTATAATTGACAATAAGAACATTGAATTCCTTTGATTTCAAACTTATATTCTTCTTATGTTCTTATATTGGAATTGGAATGATTTTTTACTTTGAGTAACTAATTACTTCTTCAGAGAATATTATGATTGCTCTACCTTTTCTGGTAGTGCATAACTGTCCGTCTTTTCTCTTATCCCATTGAACAGTTTTTTCTGTGTGTGCTTCAGGTTGCCTCTTTCTTATATTACCAAGAGAATATGAATGTTCTTGTTGAACCTGAGGTTCATGACATATTTGCCAGAATTCCGGGGTTTGGATTTGTTCAAACCTTTTATAGTCAAGATACAAGGTTCAGAACCTTCTCTCTCTTCCAAACTTTTTTCTTTTTCTTTCCTTTTTTCTATTTTATTCTGTAGCACTAATACTCTGATCTCCCCTATTTCTTCTAATGCAGTGACCTTCATGAGAGGGTTGATTTTGTGGCTTGCTTGGGAGGAGATGGAGTCATACTCCATGCTTCAAACTTATTTAGAGATGCAGTTCCTCCTGTTGTCTCATTTAATCTTGGATCCCTCGGATTTCTCACGTCCCATACTGTATGTCTCTTGACTGAACCCTTGTGTTGAACTTTCTCTAGCTTATAAAATCTGTTTCTTCTTTACTCGTGTCTTTTGCTTTATACAGTTTCAAGATTTTAAGAATGACCTAAGACAAGTTATACATGGGAACAACACGATTGATGGTTTATATATAACTCTTAGAATGCGTCTCCGCTGTGAAATGTTTCGAAATGAAAAAGCAGTGCCAGGGAAGGTATTTGATGTCCTCAACGAAGTTATAGTTGACCGTGGTTCCAATCCTTACCCTTCCAAAATTGAATGCTATGAACATGATCGCCTCATAACAAAGGTACAGTAATCTAGTAAATACTTTTGTAATTCTTACTATTTTATAGGGCTATAGGGAATATCTACATTATCATTGCTTTCTTTAGCTGAAGTCAAAATTTACTGTTTAAATATAATTTATAGACATTTGTTCTCAAGACTTGAAATCTGAGGGAAAGGAGTACTTTCCTATGGTTGGTGCATGATAGTTCCAATCATTCTTTTGATAGGTACAAGGTGATGGAGTTATAGTAGCCACTCCTACTGGAAGTACAGCTTATTCAACTGCTGCCGGAGGGTCTATGGTAAGCTGGCATGAGTCCAATAATTAGAAGTATTTTATCTTGCTTGAAAATTATATGTAAATTTAGTTGCTGTACAAGCTGGATTGACAGACATGGAAACTTTCGTGATGCTTGAGGATTTTATTTAAATTTAACTGCATTATGAAAGATATGCAACAACAACAAAGAACGAACTAAGCCTTATATGTATTGCATTATAATAGATATGCAAAATTAGAATATGAAGGACTTCTGCACGAGGACAATCTCCTGAAAAAAATTATTCATGCGAAGATTCACAGGGCTGGTTAAATTGTTACTGTTTGGTTTGGGATAAAAAGCGATTCAATATTTTTTTTTCCAAGTAGCACATATGCTAAGTTCAACATTATAATTGTGAGAGAAGAAATGCCAGCAAGACAAATTAAAACTTCTTTTTACTGGTTTCAACGAAATGAGTCATTTTCTCTCCTGAGCCCGAGGGATATGTGGTTGCTACATTGATTTCTGGTAGAAATAATTGGAACTTTTGTATTAGTTGTTTTAGTGTTTCTACTTGCTAGTGGGTGGAACTTTTTTTTTATTTTTATTTTTT
>NC_036250.1:10663107-10666493 GCF_002742605.1 Olea europaea var. sylvestris | reverse complement strand
ATAATTAATTAATACTCAGAAAACCAAGCATGCATATTTTCAATATATGTGGAGAAGTTTTGTTGGTTTTTCTTAATCAACCTCTTTATAATCTTTCATTTTGCGTTGCCTGAGAAATAGTTTCACAAAAATGGAGACAGAACTAAAATAATGTCCGATCTTGCTTCTTGATATGTAACACACCACATTTTCCTTCTTTATGTATACACTAATATTTTCCAAAAAACTGGTCTAAATTGTATTATGTTAATTTTTTTAATGCTTGTTAAACAAATCTCTGCAGAATTCAACTGTTCATTACGTTGACTCCAAAATTTTTCTTTTATTTCACACTCTTTTGACTTTTTTAACACATGACACGATTTTGTACGATAATTAATGACCAGATGATTAAAGTAATTCAAAGATTAGTAGGCATAGTTTTAGGGTTAAGGAAAAAGACCAGATGTAATAAATAAAACTATCATTAGCAAACCCTAACATTTAATTAATTATATCCAGATTGTCACAGCTCTGTGAAAAAGTGTAGATAGATGTGTTTCAGAAAATGATCTGTAATTAAACAAGGTCTGTGGTACAGATCGTTGGCTTCTGATTCGATGCTGATTGTCAGATTATTAGGGGACACTATAATTGGTAACAGACGAAATTGATAGACTGTCCAGTAACAAAAATATAGTGTAGTTAATCACTGAAGGTACAGTACTATTGGTACTTCATGAATATAATTATTACCTAATAAACTGAGTTGTTTAAAATTGTCATTCCAACTGTGGAAAGGTTTTAGAACAATGCCATATGTACACTGTTGTACACGGGGCTTACAGGCCCCCTCACTGTAACTGGCAGGTCGGTGGGATCGATTTGCATTAAAAATAAATAAAAATTGTGCGGACCCCTCCCTTGTGTGTGCTCTGGCCGAGCCCTGTGAAATGCCCCTTGTAAGTGAAGCGTCGTCCAAGGTTTTATCATGCAATTACTTTATCATGCAAGAATTGTAAAACACTCTCTTAAATAGATACATTCTAGTGTAACTTTTCTCACTTCTATCAATTTTGCTCTTGTGAGGCCATGCTTTGTTCCTTTTATGTGACTTAGGTTAATTAAAAGTACGCCTACTAAATATTACCTTGCCTTCCATATTTCTCAATAAAGCCATCATCGTGTAAATCAGAATTTTTTCAAGTGATGTCTCCTTTTCTTTAAATTTACCTACTAGTATACGAGAGTGAATATAGTCTTCCGTACTGGATATACGTGATGCTTTAGAAGAACATGGAAGAGTTCTATGATAGACATTATTGCAATAATTAAGTAATGACTGGTAATTGTTAAAAAATATGGCCATGCATAATGCATTTTATGCCACCTTGCATGACTAAAACATTGTTTAATTGTTGAACAACAAGAACAGCGAGGCTGCTAACAAAAGTTTTTGATCGGTGACTCATTTAATTAATTTATAACATAAAAAATGTGATCCTGCTACGTGTAATGTTTGCCAAATTAATGAATGAGTGGTCAGCATTCCGAATTGAGAAAGAATCTGCATGTGAGTTGAGCTTACAAGTTTATAATTGGGACTTCTTCATTAGGAATTCCCTTTAAAGAAAATAATAATTATTTAGCATAATTAAGAGGCTGCTCTTAAAAACTTTATTTGGAACGCGTCAGTTAGATTGGGTAGCGTTCAGGCAGCCGGCTACTTGTACACACACACATATATACTCCATTAGAAGAAGTCTTCGATTGTAAACCCGCAGGCCACATGTTGCTGACAAATGGTGTTACTCTCAAGGCATTAATTCATATTTTTTCATGTCGTGTTAAAATGAAATATGGTCTAGGATGTCTGTACATAGATTTAAGCTTTCTTATAATAGAATTAGAATAAATAACAACCAAATCACATATTTTGTGTCACGAACATCAAATTTAGTGATAACTGGTGAACTAGAATTAAATATTATTCCTTGTGGGACGATAACTCACAACTTACTTTATTATTACTTACCGACGATCCCGTACGCTTGCGAATTTTACATGAACAATAACGTACAATAAATTTTATATATCTGAAACATATGGCAATTCTATTATTCACAAGACACGCCACCACGGCCTATTCGAGAAAGTGATGTCATCAACTATAGGTTGAAGCCGAGAAGTCGGCTACCCTATATTTGCAAATTGCTTCTAGCGGTAATATCCAAGGTCGATCTCAAGACCCTTTCCCTGTATTTTATGAGAAGCAACGAGTTTTATATATTGTGCTCCATCACTTCCCACATGCCTCTCTTTAAATTTGACTCGTTCCTGTGTCAAAAATCTCTATGGACAAGGGGGAGACGGCCTGCAGATCCCTCAGCTTCTCTCTTTTCCAAAGATGTATAGAAGTAATCCTTCTCCCCAAATGATGGACAAGTTCAAAATATACTTAAATCACAAACTTTGTCAAAATAACACCTCACATACAGGATTTCTTGCATTTTTATTGCGACTAAGTTCTCCTGTACAGGTTGATATCCATTTTGACTGATTTCTTGCTTTTGTCTGTAGAAGTGTAAATTGATCATAAATTTAACAACTATATAAAGCATTTAATACACAATACTGTGTACTAATGACACTAGATGGATAATATTTTAATTTTTTCCTCCGTTAACATCCAATATTTTTCTGAATTTTTCCGTTATTTCATGATTTTATTGTTCATATATAATAGTTATTTTTTGCTGTAATTAACTGATAATGAATTAATTACAACAAAATTAATGTAGATAATTTCAATTAATTAAAATAAATTGATTTTTATTGTAAACAAATAACTAATACTTACCATATTTGTATATGTCTACAAACTTGTTTGATGGAATAAAACTAATTTTATGGTCAAGGGCTATTCACACCATATACTAATGTCGATAATTTCAGTTAATTAAAATAAATTCATTTTTATTGTAAACAACCATATAATACTTGACATATTTGTCTGTGTCCACAAACTTGTTTGATGCAATAAAACCTAATTTTACGGTCAAGGGCAATTCAAGCCATTAAATTAGTAAATTTCTTTTATTAAACCTAATTAATTAGCAAGAAAATCAGTAAATTTCTAAACTTGTTTTTGAGTAAAAAGTGTGACATATAACAATAGAGAAAATATTAAAAATAGGGCTGGAGAACTTGACGACTACGTAATTAAATTTCAATCAAAGTATGTAAGATTTTAATTTGAGGGGACTAAAGTCAGGCGTGATAGCCAGAACTGTAGCATATTCTAGGAAATAAAACCTGAACGTAGCTGAAGTGCAATTGAAGAAAATTCAAAATAAAATAAATGCAAGGATTTGCATAGAAGGATTTCACTATAGCTACCTAATCTC
>NC_036250.1:10660025-10662720 GCF_002742605.1 Olea europaea var. sylvestris | reverse complement strand
AAAAAAAAAGCCACAAAGGAAATGGAAAAATAAATGCAAATGTACAATTAATCGATTTCCTTACTCTGCTTTCACAGCTTGGAATCTTGGTTCTTTAGGAAGAAACTTTTGTTCATTATAAACAGACATGTAATCAGCAAACACAAACTTGGGGTAAATTGGATCCACCACCTGTTTGTCAGCTTTTTTAACAAGTTCTTGAGCTGGTTCTATGGTAGCCTTGAGTGATGGATTGTAGAATGAAGCAATTGATCTCCGATTCCCATCAGCGGAGGCAAAAACCCAGTGCCAAACACTCTTGTATCTTCCATTACTGAGGACTTCTATCTGGTCACCAGTGTTTATCACTATAGAATTTTTCATAGGCTGGACATCTATCCACTCACCATCTTTCAGAATTTGAAGCCCTTTAACCTCATCATCTTGAAATAGTAAGATGACGCCACCGGCATCAGTGTGTGCCCGGAGGCCAGTCAGCTTTTCAGGGTGAGGACATGGCGGATAATGGCTCACCTTAGTGCCGAAAAAGGCGGTTTCATTTTCTCCTGCGCCGTCAAAGGCTTTCTTGATGTACCCTTTTGGTAATCCCAAGTTTTCATCCATTACTTCCATGACTTTAACCGCCAGTTTTTTCAGTTCGGCTCGGTATTCCTTCATGGTTTCCCTGGCAATATATGTAACGTGTTATATAAGGAACAACAATAAAGCGTCGTATTCAGTAATTAAATTTGAGGTCGATCATATAAAATGGAAGGTATAAATAGATGCAAATTATGCTTACTTGAATCCTGGAGTCTTAGCTGGCCATTCATTTACATTGTCATCTGAGAGAAGGAAAACATCCTCCCAATCCAAATTTTCCAATTTGTCCTCACCTTTCTTTTCCACCGATTCATTTAAAAGCTTTACAGGCTTAGAATTCTTGAAATTCTCCTCTCTTTCCAATTTGTAGCATTCAGATGCCACCTTCTTCACCCTCTCCAGAAGCTCGTCAGTGATTCCGTGGTTAACTAACTGCAAATTAATGTCACACAAAAATCACAATCTCTGATTTCAAGATGCCAAATATACAATAAAATGAATAACATATCTTTGATTAACTCAATGTATAACAGTTAAAAGTGTTGATTTCTATTCTGTTTTTATAAAGGATTTCAACTCTTCATTGTGTTTAGCATTCTGTGCGGCTTTGAGCCATCGCAGAAGGCTCAATTCCTTGGAGCGTTAATCAATAGTTACCTGAAAGAATCCCCATTCTTCGCAGCAGTGAGCAACCTGAGCCAAGGTTTTGGCCCTCTCCTCACCATCAAGCTTTGAGAAATCAATCACTGGAATAGCCATTAATGGAAATGTAAAAGAAAACAAAGAACAAACACTATGTATGAATTCCTTAAACTGATATGGTGCTCAAGAGGTTTCCTCAAGGCTATTTATATAGTGAAAATTTCTTGAATTCCCTTCTTGGATGTCAACGCAGTATTTTTTTTTTTATATATATGTATTAATGTATATATTTTTTTGAGTTCTAATAATTAAAGTCAGCAATGGACGGTGACACAAAGTCATCTTAAAAGGTCAATGCATCAGTTCCAGCAGCATTCTCCCTCACCTGAACATATTATTGTCATCATTTCTAGTTTATTAATTCACTAATCTTACTTAAGCTTATTAGGTTCCTTCCACGTAGCACGTAGGAAAATATAATTATTCCTTTAATCATTTATAGTCTGTGAAACTAAAGATTTTTTTTTTTCATTGTTGGAAAAATACATACATACATATAGTGAAGAACTATAGAAAATTTTTGTTGGTTGTTTCCTAGAGGACTGAGCATTGATGACTTAGAGATGTCTTGCTTAGAGGAATAATTTTGCGAAAATGGAGACGAAGCATTGAGCAGAAAACTAAAATTCAAAGAAAATCACCATTACCAATATATACAGAATGTGTGGCATGATACTTAATTAGACGTCGATATAACATGAATCCTGTTGGAGGAAAGATGAGTTTACTAACTTGGATTAACTAAGGCTTTTAAGAAGACAACACTAATAGGAAGAAGGAAGTGAAAAAAGGAAACTTGTATTTCTCAAATTCAAGACTTTACACACTTTTTTGGCTTGTTACAAAATGGAGGGCACTACCCCTTTATATAGTGTTTACAAGAAGATTCTAGTCCACACATTTTCTAGAGACACCTAGACCACATATCAAGATATTTTCCTAGAATTCTCTAGATATTCTTTAGAAAACCACATATCTTACTTAGATATTTATATAGATTTTTCTAGTAGATATTTATATAGATTTTTCTAGATAATGCTTCTAGAAATGCTATGCATGTTGGGCATTTTAATTGATTTGGGCCTATAAGCAAAATCCTTAAGCCCATATTATTTGGTCCAAAAATCAAGTTTACTACTCAACATCCCCCCTTAAACTTGATTTTCCTACTCCAAGTAGAGTTCTTAACTTGCGGAACACATCATGCTTGAGTGGCTTAGTGAGAATGTCGGCGATCTGCTCCTGGGAGGTTACATATTTCAGCTGCACTTCTTTCTTTGCAATGCTTTCTCTTATGAAGTGATATCTTGTATCAATGTGCTTGCTTCTATCATGGAATACTGGGTTCTTTGCCAATGCCAATGTTAATTTGTTATCAACATGGATTTCGATTGGCTCTTCTTGTGATACT
>NC_036250.1:10656913-10659011 GCF_002742605.1 Olea europaea var. sylvestris | reverse complement strand
GCTCTCTTTCCTTTGGGAAGAGTTGTCAGCTCCCACGTGTCATTTTTCTCTATAGCCTTAATCTCTTCATCCATAGCATCTCTCCATCTTTTATTTTGCACCGCTTCTTCATACCCTATTGGTTCACAATCGACAAAAAGACAAAAAAGTGTGAGATCATTTTGATTTTCGGTTACGTCATATAGCTCTTGTAGGCTCCTCATCTGTGGTGTCCTTTCGTTTGAACTTTCTCCTTTTGAAGATGATGAAGAAGCATTTCCACGAGTAGGTGATAGAGGTGGACTGATAATCTCTTGCTGCTCTCCATTCTTTTGTTCTTCTTCATAAAAGAATGGTAAGAAGTCATAGTCTTCTTCTTGAACACCCCAATCCCAAGCTCCTTCTTCATCAAACTTGACATCTCTACTTATGGTGATCTTCTCATTGCTTGGATTATACAACTTGTAGCCTTTAGAACTAGAGTCATAGCCGATGAAGACATACCTTTCACTTTTGTCATCTAACTTGGACCGTTTTTGATCTGGTACATGAGCATATGCAATGCTCCCAAATACTCGTAAGTGAGAGATGCTGGGCTTTCTTCCACTCCATGCTTCTTGTGGTGTTTTATTCCACACACTTCTAGAAGGTGATTGGTTAGACAGATACACGGCGCAATTAACAGTTTCAGCCCAAAGTTCTTTGGGCAATCTCTTACTTTTGAGCATGCAGCGGGCCATGTTAAAAATGGATCTATTCTTTCTTTCGGCTACTCCATTTTGTTGTGGAGAGTATGGAACCGTCAATGGACGACGAATTTCATTCTCCTCACAAAATTTCTCAAACTTTTTGGAGGTGAACTCTCCTCCTCTATCCGATCTCAAGGCTTTTATACTATATCCGCTTTCTTTTTCAACAAGAGCTTTAAACTTCTTAAAAGTTTCAAAAACTTCCAATTTTTGTTTAAGAAAATAGACCCAAGTCTTTTTACTGAAATCATCAATAAAAAGAACAAAATAATTGCTCTTACCGAGAGAGCTTGGATTAATTGGCCCACAAACATCGGAGTGTACAAGTTCTAGCGGCTTCTTAGCTCTTGTAGATACTTCTTTTGGAAAACTTTTTCTCGAATGCTTTCCAAGTAAGCATCCTTCACATAATTGATCCGCATGATTTATTGGAGGCAAACCTTTCACCATTTTCTTCTTACTTAACAACTTTAAGCCTCCAAAATTAAGATGCCCAAATCTCAAGTGCCAAAGCCAAGATGAATTTTTAAAACAAGCTTTTAAGCATTTAGCGACATCATTTTGAATGCTTAACGCAAACATTCTATTTCTTGTCATAGGGACTTTGGCAATCAAATTTTCTCTTTGATCTCTTATTGAAAGACTATTATCCTTCAAATGAATATCATAGCCCTTCTCTAAGAGTTGTCCCAAACTTAAAATGTTATTCTTCATATTGGGCACATAATAGACATTTGAGATAAACTGATGCGTACCATTTTTTAAGCAGATCAAGATTTTACCTTTTCCTTTTACTGGGATCTTGGATTCATCTCCAAAGGTAATGTTGCCGCTTACTGATTTATCAAGCTCCACAAATATGTTTTTTCTTCCACACATATGATTGCTTGCTCCTGTATCCAAATACCAAATATTCTTTTTTCTGCTCTTTTCACCTTTGTAAGCCAATAGTAGTGCAGGATCTACTTCACTTTCCCGACAAGCGTAGTTGGCTTTCTCCTCAACTTGGTTAGTAATATTTCTACATTCTGAAGCATAATGACCAAGTTTTTGACAATTGTAACATTTAATTTAAGATTTGTCATACCTTGGTCCTTCATTTTTCCTCGTACCTTTTTCTCTTCCGCGACCTCTAGTAGAAAACGAACTTTGTCTTCTTTCCTCCTTGTAGAATGCAATTCTTCCGCGATCTTGGCCTCGTCCTCTTCCTCTTTGGCTTCTTCTACTATTAAACCTTCCTTCACCCTCGTTCAAAGTGAGCTTTGTTTGAAAAGCTTGCTCTAATGGCTCTTCTTTCACTTTCTTCCTTAGTCTTTCCTCATGGGCTTGTAAAGATCCCATGAGTTGATCGACACTCATACTATCTAGAT
>NC_036250.1:10633616-10656601 GCF_002742605.1 Olea europaea var. sylvestris | reverse complement strand
ACAAGCTACTTTCTCGAACATGCCTTCATCTAAGACTTGATAGATGAGGGTGAGGGCCTTCTTGTCCTTCTTCCTTGCATCCTTCAAACTATCCCTTTGTGCTTGGGATAGAGCAACCTCGTCTTGTGGCTCCGTGTAGCCTTTCTCTACGATCTCCTATGCATCTTGCGATCCGAGCAATGCTTTCATCCTTATACTCCAATTGTCGTAGTTATTCTTGTTGAGTTGGGAGACTTGAAAGGGAATCATCCCACTTGCCATTTTTCACAAGAACCTTGGGGCTCTGATACCAGTTTGTTGGAGGAAAGATGGGTTTACTAACTTGGATTAGCTAAGGCTTTTAAGAAGACAACACTAATAGGAAGAAGGAAGTGAAAAAAGGAAACTTGTATTTCTCAAATTCAAGACTTTACACACTTTTTTGGCTTGTTACAAAATGGAGGGCACTACCCTTTTATATAGTGTTTACAAGAAGATTCTAGTCCACACATTTTCTAGAAACACCTAGACCACATATCAAGATATTTTCCTAGAATTCTCTAGATATTCTTTATAAAACCACATATCTTACTTAGATATTTATATAGATTTTTCTAGTAGATATTTATATAGATTTTTCTAGATAATGCTTCTAGAAATGCTATGCATGTTGGGCATTTTAATTGATTTGGGCCTATAAGCAAAATCCTTAAACCCATATTATTTGGTCCAAAAATCAAGTTTACTACTCAACAAATCCACATAATTTTTGTTAAAGAAACCTAAACATTTCAGTATTATAATGTTAAATGATCGATAATATCAAGACATATCTTTCATAAGGAAAGACATACATTTTCATCCAAATATTTTCTGGAATACTCCATTATATTCTATACGATTTTTCAACAATTTCGAATATTTAAGCGGCTTAATTTGACTTAATTTCTCATTCACTAAATAATAAATTCCACTTAATAATCATTCAATTTTCGATATAAAATTCCAATGGTATATACTTATTAGACTCCATAATAGAACATGGAACTAATTAATAATGCTTGGTTAGAAAACGAACCACTTTCTCCACAGAAGTTGGTTATGTCTTGATGTTGTGTACTTGTTTTACTTAATATTCAAATCTCTGCCGACTTCAACCATTCATTACGTTGACTTCCAAAATTTTATTTATTTCCCTTTCTTCTGACTTTCTTAACTCATGACATGCTTTTGTATGATAATAATGACCAGGTGAATAGAGTAATGCACAGATTAGTAGGCATAGTTTGAGGTTCAAGGAAGGAGACAATACGATAATTAACAAACAAAGTTGCACTATCAAACCCTAATTCATTTAATTAAATCCAGATTGTGAACAGCTCTATTATACGCCGTGGGAATGTGTACAGAACTAAGATGTGTTTCAAGAATATGATCTGTAATAAAACAAGGCGATCTGTTGTAGAAATTGCCGGTCTTTGATTTGATGGTGAAAGTCAGATTTTTAGGGCACACTTAACTGGTAACACGTAAATCGATGGACTAATCAGTAACATAAGATAAAAGAATAAAGCTACTCGAACACGAGGAAAAATCAGGGTTTGGTGACAGGTGCTGTCTTCTGCCCCTAACTATCCAATGAGAAAATGACATGCGTTCCCGTTAATGCCAATTTTTTTTTTCCAAGACAGCATTTGGCAAGTTTTCAGTGAAAATTGGGAAAAAAACACACATAAAAGCATTTAATCACAGGCTGCCAAATCACCATGTTTTTTTCCCCTATTTTTAATCCCTGCTTGTTCAGCATTTTTGTTTAAGGAATAGTACCATTGGTATTTGATTTTGATTATCCAGTAACGTGTTTGTTAGCAAAACTATGAATGATAGCTAGCATATTGAAAAGGGAATTTGATCATACGATTCTCTTTCTGCTAGCGTTCGTTAGTATGTGTGTTCTCATTTTAATTATACACTCTTTAATAGATAAATATAAACAAATGAAGCTATCGTGCTGTCTCGAACTCGTGTTTTGTTACTTTTATGTTACATGTATTTAAAAAATCTACCTAATATAAATCAACAGAGACCACAAAATTTGATGTCATCTCTTCCATTCTTCAAATTTACCTTGTCAACAATGAATGAATACAGCCTCTACTAGACATACCTAACACTTTCGGTAGTACACAGAAAGTAGTTGTATGATTGACATTATCAAGAATAGGCTATTATTTTAATTAATGTATTTAAAACCACATTGAATGAATTTCGACTAATGAAGAACATTGTTTAGCAATTGAAGTACAATTACAGCGAGGCTGCTAACAACAGTTTTTTTTACTCGTTTAATTCATTAATCTATTATATAATAAATTTTCATAATGTAATCGTGTAGAGTTCACCAGATTAATGAATTAAAGGACAGCATTTACAAATAATAAAGAAAATTAAGGAGCATCTGCATGTGATGTGATGACCTTAAAACTTCTTTTACGAAGTTGTTGTTGCTTGTGACACGCAGCTAATTAATTTTAAGTTGTAAAAAACTTATTTGGTTTATTTTGAGTATTCTTGGGGGGGGGGACCGGGTGTATGTTAACAATATCTAGACATAGTATATTATGTCTATGCCATATATGATTAGCTCTTAACTAATTTCCTAGATTATGGAGGCAGAGTATTGCTTAATTTATTGATTAAATTATAATCCTGAGACGTTTTTATAAACCTGTGTTAATTAGTATAATTGGACGAAGTTTAACTCAGCAATGAGTTCGAAATTGTTAAAATTCAATCCCACTAAAAAGTATCAATAATTTGTGTATATATATATATATACACACACACACATAAATATATCTCTCTTGAATCTTTACAATTATTGATGATAAAATACATATAAATTAAATTTTTATATTTCCATGCCACTTAAAAGGTGTTATCAGCTTCAAATATGATAAGCATCGAAGTTCATCAGAAATTGTTGATGACAGCATATTACCGGCCAACAATATTGATCAGAAATTGGGAAATATGATCTCATATTAATCCTAAGTAAAAGCATTATGATCTCATCTTAATCTCTTGTTAACCTGGCAACGCTGAAATATGAAAATAATGGTCTTCAGGGTTTGCGCTACTCCATCGAGAGATGATATTTTATTTAAGAACGACAATATTGGAATATGATTTCTTGTTTTAGATATAAGATGAAGGAACTTTCAACTGTCAGCCGTCCATAAATTTTTTCTTAACCATGCTGGCATCAGAGAAATTCGCAGCATATGAGAACATAACTTCAAAAAAAATGAAAATGTGGTAACATTCATGGACCCAAATTAAAATATATGTATAATAGTTCACTTCAATACAAGACTCTTCAGATTAATGTAAACCTGCAAGCCACGTTTAGCTGACGAATTTTGTAACTCTCAAGGCATTAATTCATATTTTCAGGTTGTGTCAAAGAAAATATAGTCTAGGGTGCATGTACATAGATTTGGTTTCTGCTCTTTGTCAATTAATAAATTCACAGTTTTAATTTTTAATTATCATAAAAATCATTTGATAAATCGTTTTAATCATAATGTTGCATTGGGATTCATACGTTTGACTTTGACTTAAGAATGGATCCATTGGTTCATTAATATTAAATTTGGCTTAATGGTTTGAAGTTTATTTAATTTAGAAGGAATATACTTGATTTATTTAAGTACATAAATAGTATAAATTTCACACTTATGTGACTCTTTCTGTTATTTATTTTTATTTTTTTAACCAAGATCATCAGTTATTATTTAAGTTTACTGCTCAGATTTTTATATTTTATTTTAAATTATTTTGTTGTAATTGATTGGTACAAAAATAAAATAAAATAGAAAATTGATTCACTAATAATAGGATTAAAATCAAATTTAGTTATAAATAGAGAGAATTTCAAATTAGACTGGAGAAAATTTCATAAAAATATCTTAATGCAACTGTGAGAAAGGAGGAGGAGAAGAGAGAAGGAGGAGAAGTGGAATGGCGCCTAGGCGCCATGATATCTTAATGCAACTGTGAGAAAGGAGGAGGAGAAGAGAGAAGGAGGAGAAGTGGAATGGCGCTTGAGTGGCGCCTAGGCGCCCCGATGGCTAGAACCGGGTAGAAACCTGGCGCCTAGGCGCCCCGATACATTATATGAAGCTAGTTTTTTTCCTTTATTGTTAACAACCCGATTTTGAGAGAGAAAAATAGAGAGGGCTTGGATAAAATTTTCCAAGTAAGAGTTTGTTCTTCTTGGGTATAAATTCAAAGTCATTTTTCTTTCTTTGGGATTAACTTGAGGCTTGTTCAAGTAATCCAATCCATTGTTCTTCATTTATAGTAAAAATCATTTCTTCCCCAATTTAGTATCTTCAAAGTGGTTTGAGATTTTTCACATTGCAAGTTTGTTTGATTTTGGGCAATCTTTGAGAGGTGTTTTCCCAACAATTTGGTATCAGAGCATCTTCTTAAATCAAGGTGGTTAAACTCCGATTTTTGGTGGGTTGGCTTGAACTTTGTTGTGCACACAAGGTGTTTGTGAAAATTTTCAAGTGAACTTTGTTGGTTTATTTTCAGTAAACAAGTAGATAAATCATCTCTACTAGAGGAACGGTGAAGATTGGGAAGTATGAGATAGAGAAATTCAATGGGAAGAATGATTTCTCATATTGGAGAATGCAAATGAAAAATTTGTTAATTTCTCAAAAGTTGCATAAGGCATTGGCGGGAAAGGAGAAGAAGCACATAGATATGTTTGACGAGGATTGGGAAGAGCTAGATCCTGAGGCACGAGCTTCTATCATTCTATGCCTTGAAAGAAATGATGCTTTATTGGTTGATGGTGAGGAAACGGCGGCGGAGGTGTGGACAAAGTTGAAGACGAACTTCATGACGAAGACTCTAACTAATCGAATTTATTTGAAGTCCAAATTGTATACTTGCAAGATGGATGAAGGTACACCAATCCGGGAGTACGTCAACAAGTTTGATAGGTGCATATCGGACTTGAAGGACATTGATGTGAAAATAGATGATGAGGATCAAGCACTTCTACTACTTCTTTCATTGCCAAAGTCTTACGAGAACCTAGTGCAAATATTGATCATTGTGGGTGATAAACTTGTGATGGAGGACACTAGAACGTCACTTCTAGCGGATGATCTTCGAAAGATTGCGACTAGTGGTATGTCTACCATTGGTAACAAGGAACAAGCTCAAGGATTGTTTGTAAGAGGTAGAAGCAATGTGCGACCAAAGGGCAAGGGAGAAAAATCTAGATCGAGTTCTAGTCCTCTTGCGGAAAGGCCTTGTTTCAAATGCGGTGAGCTCGGGCATTTCAAGGCGAATTGTACTAACAAAAGGGGTTCAAAGAAGAACAATAAAAACAACAACAACGGGAAGGTGCAAGTCAAGCAAGAGGTAAGCTATGCCTCGGAAGGAGGGGAAAGCGATGAGTGCTACACCATCTCTTGTGATGAAAAAACCTCCGGTAAGTGGATTCTTGACTCTGGATGCTCTTACCATATGTGTCCAAATAGGAAGTGATTTACTACCTATAGAAGCACTGATGGTGGAACCGTGTTGATGGGTAATAACCATTCCTGTAAAACGGTGGGGCTCGGTTCAATTAGAATCAAGATGCATGATGGAGTGGTTAGAACATTGATGGATATTAGACATGTTCCTGATTTGCAGAAGAACATTATCTCTGTTGGTGCCTTAGACTACGGTGGTTGCAAGATTGTAATATGGAATAGAGTAAAGAAGGTTGTTCGTGGTTCTTTGATTGTGATGAAGGGTATTCGTGAAGGCAATCTCTATGCTCTTCAGGGTACTACAATTACAGAAGATGTAGCGGTTGGAACAAGTGGTAGTGGTGGAGACCTATGTGAGTGCACTCCGCTATGGCATAGGAGATTTGGGCATATGTCTGAAAAGGGGCTAGATCTGCTAGTCAAGAAAAGTTTGCTAAAGAACTTGAAGAAGCCTTGCATGTATTTTTGCGAGCATTGCGTGTACGGTAAAGCACACCGAGTTCAGTTCCAGCAAAGCAAACATAGAAGTAGAGGCATTTTAGACTATGTGCACACGGATGTATGGGGTCCGGCTTCTGTCACTTCCAAAGGCGGTTCCAGGTATTTTGTTACATTTGTTGATAATTATTCTAGATATGCTTGGATTTATTTTTTGAAGTATAAAAATGAGGTATTCGACACTTTCAAGAAGTGGAAAGTAATGGTTGAAAACAGAACAGGAAAGAAATAGAAGACACTGCGATCTGATAATGGTACTGAGTATACAGATGGTGCTTTCAAGGAGTTCTGTGGTAAGGAAGGCATTGCGAGACACTAGACAGTTAGGAATACACCGCAATAGAATGGGGTCGCAGAAAGACTGAATCGCACATTTCAAGAGAAATCGATGTGTGTGCGATCCTATGCTGGTTTGGGCAAAGAATGGTGGGCAGAGTCGATTGCAAATGCTTGCTACATAGTGAACCAGTCTCCACATTCAAGGTTAGATGGAGATGTACCTTACAGGGTATTGACAGGAGAACGTGCAGATTATGAGAAACTCAGAATATTCGGATGCACAACCTACTATCACGTCAACGAGGGAAAGCTTGATGCGAGGGCCAAGAAGGCTATATTCTTGGGGTATGCGGCAGGTGTAAAGGGCTATCGCCTATGGTGTGTAGAGGATTCTAAGTTCATAATCAGCAGAAATGTTACTTTTGATGAGAACTCCATGATAGATTCGTTGAAAGCTACAGTGCCCGGTGTTGATGATGTTGAGACTACAAAGTCTCAAGTTGTTGAAATAGAACCTAGAGATCAATCTGGTTCTAGGCATGTTCAAGAGGAGCATCATGCAGACACTCAAAATGAGAGTGATGATGGGCTTGAACAAGAGGCGGTTCAGCAAGAGAATGTACAAGCACAGCAACAACAGTAGCTTACAGATAACTTGGCTTCCTCTAGGCCACGGCGTACTTACAAGCAAGTTCTAAAGTTGGGGTCAGACGAGCCTTTGAGGCACTATGGGCAGACAAATTTGGTTGAGTATGCACTCTCAATGGAGGATGATGAGCCTGCCACTTTCAAGGAAGCTATTTTAAACAACAATAGTGAGAGTTGGTCGGCAGCGATGGAAGAAGAGATGGAATCACTTCATAAGAACCAAACATGGGAGGTTGTTCCATTGCCCATAGGTAAGAAAGCTATTAGTTGCAAGTGGTTGTACAAAAAGAAAGAGGATCCTACCAAACTCGGTGGTACAAGATTCAAAGCAAAGTTAGTAGCTAAGGGGTTTGCACAATGAGAGGGAGTTGACTACAATAAGATCTTTTCTCCGGTGGTCAAGCATACTTCCATTCGGGTGCTATTGAGTATTGTTGCTCATCATGATCTTGAGCTGGAACGACTCGATGTCAAAATCGCCTTTTTGCACGGGTACTTGGATGAGGAAATCTACATGCATCAACCTGAGGGCTATAAGGTTGAGGATAAGGAACGTCAGATATATCGCTTGAGAAAATCACTATATGGATTGAAGCAATCTCCTCGACAATGGTACAAGCGATTTGACTCCTTCATGCTAAAGCATGGTTTCTTCAAAAGTGAGTATGACTGTTGTGTTTATATTCGAAAACTTCGGGGAGGTAACTATATCTATCTTCTATTGTATGTGGATGACATGCTTATCGCTTCGAAAAGCAAGGTGGAGATAGATAGGTTGAAATCTCAACTTGGTAAAGAGTTTGAGATGAAGGATATGGGGGCTGCTAGGAAAAAACTGGGTACAGAGATTAGAAGAGAGAGGACGAACCGGCTAATGTTCTTGAGTCAGAAAGGCTACATTGAGCGGGTTATTGCTAGGTTCGGGTTGCAAGGTGCAAAGTCAGTGGTGACTCCATTGGCTCTACATTTCAGGCTCTCTGGTAAACAGTCTCCTACTACAGCGGAAGAAAAGGTACGCATGGATCGTGTACCTTATGCTAGTGCAGTTGGTAGTTTAATGTATGCCATGGTGTGTACACGCCCAGATATTTCACAGACGGTTAGTGTGGTCAGTAGATTCATGGCGAATCCGGGGAAGGCACACTGGGAAGCTGTGAAGTGGATCCTGAGGTACTTAAAAGGTACTGCGGATACGGGTTTATGTTTTGGTAGAGATGCATGTCATATAAGTGGGTTTGTGGACTCGGATTATGCACGTGATCTAGATAGACGACGATCTACTACTGGATATGTGTTTTGCATACATGGTTTGCGATCGATGTTACAGGCTACAGTTGCTCTTTCTACTACAGAGGCCGAGTATATGGCCATGGCCGAGGGAGTGAAGGAAGCATTGTGGTTATGGGGTTTTCTAGATGATTTGGGGATTGAGCAGGATTGTGTGGACTTGTGGTGTGATAGCCAGAGTGCGATTCACTTGGCTAAGAATCAGGTTCATCATGCTCGAACCAAGCATATCGACGTTAGATATAATTTTGTGCGTGATGTCATAGAGGAAGGTGATATTTCACTCTCGAAGGTACACACAAATGAGAACCCAGTAGATATGTTAACCAAAGTGATAACGGGTAGCAAGTTTCAGCATTGCTTGGACTTGCTTCACATTAGTCCGTGTTGATATGCCCGAGTGGGCATGGCCCTTCGAGGTGGGGTTGAAATGAGGTGAAGAGTATATGAAGGTGGAGGTGAACTACGGAAGCTTGATCCCGAGTTTTGGGTACGTAGGCAACCATGGTTTGAATGGTGCAGCCGAGTTTGGCGCTTGCTGCTTCTTATTGTGTTCGTCCAAAATTTGAGGTCTATCAAATGATGTACAAGGTGGAGAATTGTGAGAAAGGAGGAGTAGAAGAGAGAAGGAGGAGAAATAGAATGGCGCCTAGGCGCCCCGATGGCTAGAACCGGGCAGAAACCTGGCTCCTGGGCGCCTAGGCGCCCCGATACATTATATAAAGCTGGTTTTTTACCTTAATTGTTAACAACCCGATTTTGAGAGAGAAAAATAGAGAGGGCTTGGATAGAATTTTCCAAGTAAGAGTTTGTTCTTCTTGAGTATAAATTCAAAGTCATTTTTCTTTCTTTGGGATTAACTTGAGGCTTGTTCAAGTAATCCAATCCATTGTTCTTCATTTATAGTGAAAATCATTTCTTCCCCAATTTCTTATCTTCAAAGTGGTCTGAGATTTTTCACATTGCAAATTTGTTTGATCTTGGACAATTTTTGAGAGGTGTTTTCCCAACAGCAACTCACTATATAGCAGAGCAACACCCCCTTCTCATTCAAAATTTTACCTGGTGAACAAATAGATAATTTTAATTTACGTTGTCTTTAAGAAATATTCGTATCAATATATCTTTAGTATATATGTAAAACTATTGTTAAATTGATTTTCATTTTTACAATTTTTTTATTTATATTTTAATTTTATATCGAATATCTTTTAGTTAAACTAAGTATAGTGATAAATTTTAAATATATTATGAAGTATAATTTATTTTCTAAATCTATTCGTGTATAATCAAATACGGTTGAAAACAACTTTCTTGTTTTGATAATTAACAAATGAACAAAAAATCACGTTTTTGAATAATTTAACAAAGATGACTAAGAACGAAAATAATGCATAAAATTAATAAGAAGGCAAGTTTTAATAATTTGTAAATCTCTGATTGTTCATTTGCAAAACATTATTTTTAACATATTCATTTTGTGTATCATATATTATATCAAACATGTTTCATATCAAATGTCCTATTGTATTTATTTAAATGAAAGGGAGAAAAAGATTAATAAGGAATTCTTTTTTAGAATTTACCATAAAAATAGAATACTTTATAGAATACATTAAGAAGTTGAATTTTTCACATTAATTAACACTAGACTATCATAAGAAGTATACCCCCTAAAGTACCCCTCATGAGGTGGCCGAATTGGTAGAGTAGGTAAGCGCGAAAACCTTTGATCACGAGTTTGATTCCCCTGCCAACACTTTCTTGGTCGAACCTGTCGCACAAGGCTTGCCTAGTGCGATTTACCTTACTGACATGGTTTGCAAGCTATTGCGTGAGTCCGAGGATTTATCCAGTGCGCACCCAAAGGATAGCGGCTACGGGTTCCCCCGTCATAAAAAAAAAAAAAAAAAAATTATACACCCTAAATTAGTTATCATGAAAATTAACTCGCAACAAAGTTGCTTTTACAAGGAGCTATTGAAGGTTATTAAACAAATAATTCAAAACCAATTTCGTTAAAAGAAAAAACAAAACAAAACAAAGCGGAACGATAATTTTTAATTTAATTATGTACAAGCCCTTTACACCCTATATAACCCTATGCAATCAACAAAACCATTGTGAAGTAAAAGAAGATAGAAATTAAAATATAGTTTTATATGTTTATACTTTTAGCATCGAATGTGTTTATGAACGATTTAAATGATAAATAAATAGAATTGAATGATGTATAAGTGTATAGCACTTACAGATCTCTCGAAATGTGTAAATAGAAAAATGACTTGAATATTGTTTGTAAACAATTTATAAACATAAGCTGAACATTAACGTTGATGTTCGCTTACTAAGTTTAAAAATAATGAAAATCGCAACATCATTTTATTAAATACTTAATTTTAGCTAGGACTTTTTTACTTTTTTAAGGTAGCGTTTCGTGCATTCTAGAATACAAAGTCGCGTTAATGAAATAAAAGTAATCAAATTTCTATTCTTTCCATTTATCAGACGACCTTTGTAAAATTTTATATAACTAATCCTTATGCTAACTTTTAATTTTATTAAATCATAATTGTCAAAATCACCTTCAATTATAAATTGAGCTGAAAATGTCAATCCTTTTATAATTGGTTGAGTTGCAAGTAAACTCTAAAATAGTGCAAAGTAGTTCAATGTTAGCAAAGTTGCGTCAATAAATGAAGAGTAAGTTACTCAGTTTAACCTAGAAATGTTGACATGAGGATAAGTAGATACGCGAAGAATTTGATTAATCGTGTTCTATCAAATAACTAAATAGGACTTTATAACCGTCAAGTGTCAACACCAATTCATTGTAATACATCGTCGATAGGACCATTTTGTAAAGATTTTTAAACTGACTTTAACAAATGACATGTATATAGCGCTTTGATCCGGTACTCAACAAGTATGGATGATTGGTAAATATTTTTTTTAAAAAAATAGTTCAATCAAATCCAATCCATTTCATATTAAAATGACAACGTAGTTTGGGCACAAAAACTCTTTCTTTCTTTGGGACAAGTCCCATAAAGTGCTATGCTATTCCGTCACTTTGCATCATCATAACCTAGTTACAAGAAGTCGATATCTGATAATGAAAAGACACTTCCGAACTCAAAAAGTTCAGCACCAAATCAATGTAGGAGCGTCTTTTCATTCATCATAATATTGATATTAATTTAATATTAGAGCCCACTCAAATATTAAGTGATTATGCGATCGTTTGAGCCCTCAATTTGTATAAAATCTTAACTTGTCAAAATTTACTTATATTTGCGTAAAAATATTGTTGGTGAATAACAACAATGAAAATAATTAGAGATTAAGAAAAGATTTTTAGTTAACAGTACTAAAAACATAAATAGTTTCAAAAAAAATTTCAATAAATAATATAAAAATTCAATACTAACAAAAAATTCTGTCAGACAAAATAAAAGTTAAAAGAATAACTTCTAACTCGATAATACTATAATGAAAGAACAAAAACATATTTTAAATTATTGTCATTTCTTATGATATTTATCAAAATGTTAAAAAGAATAAAATTTTATGATTGACAATGACAGAAATCGTCGTGACAGAAGCACCATCGAGAATGGAATATATTCATTTTTCAACATATTATTTTTGACCAATTAATTTATTGTATTGATTTTGTATGTCGTATTATATGAAACAATGTCTATGACTGTCCAAATGGATTCAGTTAACTGAAATGAACACAAAAACTAATGAGGAATTCATTTTTCGAATTTAACATAAAATTTACCTGATAGAATACATTAAGAGCCTATTTGGGAGTGATTTTGATAATTAATTTTTTTACCGTTAGAAGAAAAGTGGGGTCCACCTGTGAGAGAAGAAGTCAAATATGACAACTGAAATAGTGAAATAACGGTAAAAAAATTGCTTCCAAACAGGCCCTAAGAAGCTGAAATTATGAAACCTGACTAGCATCAAACTTCCCATACAAGTATTATTGATGTTTATACCACAAATAATTCAAAACTAACATTCAATAAGCAAATAAAATAATTGACTTTCAAGAAAAAAGAGCATGATAATTAGTAATTTAATTATTTATATGCAATCATTATATCTAATATTTTATTTTCTGAAAATGTCAATCTTATGGCATGAATTGATTTAGTCACGTTGACATTTATTTACTTATTTTGAAGTAATAATAATTTCGATACATAGTATCAAAATAACGTAGTCTCACTTAGGACTTTTCACTTTTTCCTGGTAGTGTTTGATGCACTCCATAATTAATAATTAATAAGAATAATCAAATTTAGTCATTCCAATTATTCGACCTTTGCAATTTTTGTACAACCACTTTTATATTAAATTCAAAATCATCTGCTAATGTCAACGATTTTATATTGGTTGAGTGCAATATTGATCGAGTTCGAAAGATAGTTAATATAATAAAATTAATATTTACTAAATCATAAAATATTCATATAAATGTCAAAAAGCATCTTCAACGTTTGTACTTGGCATTTGCACAAAATTATGGACTAGTGCCGTTTGTACAATTTTGTTGTCTCTAGAATGTCGTTTACCATTAATGTCATTCGATATCTACCAAGATCAAGTCTCAAACAAGCAGATATGACGTTAACCGCTTGAACAAAACAGTGTAAATGACATTGCCTTTAGTGAGATTTTATGAGTAGATGGTCTAACCAAAATATGACCCTCTATATGAATTACAAGAGGGATGCTGGGTACCAATTCTTATAGTACTTTTCGAAGAGTCAATAAGCTAATTATTTTCGTGGATGCCTCTTTTCCAGATTGTCCACATAAACCTCTAGCTGATAGAGATGCTATAACAAAATTTCGTAAAAAAGATAGCTTGAGATATTTATGAAAATAGAATTAGAACTCATTTGGAGTCCATTCTAACATCATTTTTAGAAAAGAGGCATTTTCAAGAATGTCCAATTATAAGGGTTGGAGTTGAAAAGTGTACTTTTTTTATAATCTTTGCAAAAATATCCAATTTTTAGATCAAAATGTCTATTTTATCCTCATGAAAAGATTAATCAATTTTATATCACTTTGGCACAATTTTTAAGAAGAGCAAATAACTTCTACGAGAAGGCACAATAATGATGCTATTACCTAGGTGAGTCAACTTGCTTATATTTTTAATTATATTTTAATCAATTATTCTAGAACAAATGAAGAAGAAGCAAAAATTCCATTACCATATACGAAGAAGTATATGATTCCAACTTCAAAGAAATTATTTTAAGAAATTTACTGTGGTAGAAATTTGAAGCTGATTAGGCTTTCATCATTTGTCGGTAGAAAGTATATTTCTTTGAACTCTATTTCTTCGAACTCTCATTTTTTTTTTGATAAGTTTTATTTAGTAGTTGTTGTTGTATATGTTCAAATCTCAATTTTTTGATAAAGTATTTTTTCCCTTGGACGAAATTATCCTGAGTATATATTTTTCGTACCATTCATCTTAAATAACTTAGTTAGATAATATACTTCTATATTTAGAATATTATTTATGGTGGAATAAATTCTTGCAAAAATGGTGGTTGAAGTTGAAGAAGATGATAAATGCATGAAATCCCGTCATTTCATTCTCGACATTTTATAAATGTCAATAATGATTATAAACGTCGAGAATGATATTTATACTATCATTCTCGACACTGTTAAATGTTGACAATAACATTAAAAATTTGAGTAAGTTGGTAAATTTTCGTGTAGAGTGATTCACATATTGCATGCAGGTAGCATTTTCGTTTTCGATTTTCATTAGTGGTTGACAGTATTGTTGTTGTGCGAAGAAATTGTATCGTAAGAATATGTGATTACTGAGATGAAGTCTAATATATTTATTATTATTTTTTAAATATAAATTGTTTAGTAATTTACAGTTCATGCTTACCCAACAATCTATTACTTTTCAACTAAACATAACCTCTAATTTTTTTGCAAATCAATCTTCACAAAAAAAAGAAAATAAAAAAATAAAAATACCATCAATTTTGCCTTGAGATCTGTGGGGAACGATAGAGAAAAGGTAATAACTTCATCTAAATCTAAATTAAGACATTATTAACTGTCTATCCTAATTCCCAATGGAACTATGATGAAAACAAGATTAGCAAGTGTTAAACATACACAGATTTCATTCTGATCTTTACAATGGATTCAAAAATTGTTCTGTAAGTTTTCTTTATATTATTTACAGTAACGACATTTGGCTTAAATCACCTCTAATACCAGAAGTCCTCCCAACAAGTCCAGGTTCAACATTTCATTTGCTTATACTCCATAGTACACCTGATAAAATCAGAAGAAATTTGTTAATACTTGTTAATCCTGCAAGCTCTGAATATAGGCATATTAAAGCACAGATCGTGCCAATTTTCCACGACTGAAGGTAAGAAATTTTCCACATTAAAAATAAGGAACGGGAATGAGATTCGTATTATTTCCACACTCCCCCCATTTGAAATTGCTGGGAACCTTGCAAGGTGCTCCCAGGTCCCGAGCAAGGAGGGGAACGGGTGGTGAAGCCTTTTTTTCAATTATGCTACAATTGATCTTTTCATCAAAAGCAGCCAAATGAAATGACAAGAAGAGAAAAGCAAACCAATGGAACATTGGCTGTAAATGTAAATTAACAAATTTATCAACTCAAACTTGAGCTCTATCTTTGTAATCTCTGTAGCACGGACACATCAATTGGGGTAACATGTCCGTGACTGACATGTGTCCATGTTACACCGACACTCATCGGACATTCTGCTATGGTTATTTTTTTCTCATCAAAAATATTATATATTTTTAACTTGAAATTATTATTAAATAACAAATAGATACTCATATTTAAAAAATTTTGACAAAAAAAATTAATAACAAGTATAAAACTAAATTTATACTATATAAGTGAAGAATTTTAAAGAATTTAATCAACGTGTCGTCTTAGTACTTTTTTGAAAAATAGCATGTCGGTGTGTCCGACAAGTGTCCATGTCGGTGCTTCATAGTTAGTAACAAAGATGATTATTAATGATAGAGACTATGCGCTGCACCAGAAAGAAACGAAAATTAATTACCTTAATTACTCTATCTGATTGTCCCACAAACAGTTTCTCTTGCCAGTATATCACCCCTGTTATGACAGAATCACAAGCAATGGAACCAACAGGCACGGTATCGATTTGATCCCTGACGTCAGATATTTCCTGCAAATAGCATGTTTAGATAAGCTTAATAAAAGCAAAAATTATGTTTAGGTAATTTTTTTTTTCAAATATGTCTCCATGTTACTTTTTTCTTAGTAAAAAATAAAAATAACTTACGTATTTCTAACTTTGATTATTAAATAAATAATTTATTTATAAGCTAGCTTAAAAGAGCTTAACCAAAAATAAGAAATTAATGCTGAATGGTGGCAGCTGATTTGGTATTGCACTTATGTACCTGCACATTAATAGTCCTGTCCCAGCCACCAGTAAAAAGCCATCTCCCCTTCTTGCTAACGGCAAACACGGCACCATTGTGAGTTTGCAATGATTTCACGAGCAGGTCATCGTGCCACATCTGCAAAAATTGACACCAAATTCAAGATGAAGTTCAAGATTGGACAAGTTTTACAGTACAGTTTATTCATATACACACCAAAATATTATTACTTCCTTGGAATTCAAGAACTGTGGGTAGTTGTAAAGTCAAACTTATATTTACTCCACCTTTATGCAGCCATCATCATGCGCCACAAGCAGCAAATTATTGTCGGCAGCAAGAGCCAAAACAGAAGTCACATTTTTCTGTGTGTCCTCCCCCAAGACCGCCAAAGGACTGTGATCACTAAGAGACCATAAGCGGACAGTCCCATCCCAGCTTCCACTATAAAGAATGCCATTGCAAACTATTAGCGATGATACAACCGACTTGTGACCGCTCATAGCACATGACAGGGTATGATCCTGAAATAAAATAAATAAATTATTGACCAAAAACAGAAAAATAACTAGAGGAATTACGAAGGAATAATTAGACATGCCTGCAGAGACCATGCTTTTATCAGTTTGTCTCCACTCCCGGTGTAGAGATATTCAGTTCTGGAAACAGCAAGGGCATGAATACCACTATAGCGCCAATCCTTTTGCTCGTGCAACTTCTTTATTGGTTCTTCATTAAAGGGAAAACTGGCATCCCAGATGCATATAACACCTTCATTATCACCACTAATGCACAATGGTTGTCCTCCGTCCATAAAAACTAGAGCCATGACTTTATGCTCATGACCTTTAAATGTATGTACATGTGTAAAATCCTGAAACATTCTAAAAGCAGATTTATCGAGCAGGAAGAAACAATTTCATAAATACATACATTAATATGAGAATGATTATACCATCTTAAAAATGTTAATTGGGTTCAGAATTATCAGTTCTATCAACATATGACATATTATATTTTTTCAACCATTGAATTGGCCAGATATTTCCCAAGTAGCAACGTTCTCTCTCTCTTAGGAGAGGCAGTCCCAAGACGAGCCTCACCACCTTCCTGGATACCCTTCTCATCAGGCAATGACATGAACCGCCTAAAATTGAATTGAAACTTTAACCCAGGAACAATAATGTAATGACCACGAACTTTCCCCATCTAGATATCCAATTGGTACTAGTATTCAACTTAAGTCTCTTTAGAGGACTTGGGTTTGATTTGCTGGAGACACAAAGTAAAACCACATTGGGGCCCAACCCCTAGTGGACAATACGTAAGCTAAAATCTGCAAGTGAATAGCCCGAAGGAACAAGCAAGATGGGTAAAGTCCGCAAACGTTGCACGAAGTCAAATAGTAACTAACTAAAAAATTATTTTTAACCACATCTAAGGTATGACTTTGCATCTTCAATTTTAAGTATACGAGTAGAGCAGCTATAATAGCAATAAATCAACAAAATATAGAATCACTTACCCAAATTTCTTAAGCAATTTTTAGTCATGAACATTCATTTTACGCAAAAATACGGAAGCACAAGAAATCTCAATCAGACTGATAAAAGTAATACTGGAGTTTGTTTTAAGCCATTTACCTGCAAAGACCATACATGGACCCTCTTATCAAATGAAGAGCTAAAAAGGAAACCCCCTAAACAAAAAGAACAGGCGGAAATCAGACTCTCTAGTTCGTTACAAGACAAAAATACCAACAACAATCTGCAAGAAAGTCTTTCATACATATCTTTCATGGAGAAAGATGAATATGTAAACTATTTATTACTTACGTTACTTTGACTAACTCTTTACACCTGTACGTATATTGAGATGGCACAAATGTTTATTGTAAAAATTTAAAAACCACTTACAATTTAATATAAAATAAGTGTCTAAATTGAAATTACTATAACTGATTTCAGCCAAACATAAAGTAAAAAGCTTTTATGCAGGCAGAAAATGATCCCTGTGGGTAAACAAGTTCTAGCTAGTTTCAAATAGATCTGAAATGATTGATAGCTAAAATGTAAACAGTCATTGGATCGATGTGCATGTCAATATTTATAGCAACATCATACGGGAAGCATGTCATTATTCTTTACGTAACCAATTTGATGAATTCAGATAAATGTCAACAATGGGAAAATATAATAGCATGTACCATAATAACCAGAAAATGGAAAGCACTTAAGTAAGATGGGCAATTCATTATTCATACCTCCAATAGCTAGCCCCGTAATACAATCAAGATGACCCTTCATATCAATACATTTGATATGGCCCCCAGAAAGGCCCTCGACAACATCTCTGCTCACATTAGCTCTACCGATTTCGTATTTTTGCTGCAACCCATCTATCTCTTCTTTGTTAGTTTCCTCTGCTATCTGACAGAGTTCCCCTAGTACTATACAATGACCTGTTTTTTCTTTCTTTACTTCATGTTTCAAACTGACCCAAAAATCGAACCTTGGTTTAATAACCAACTCCCTCAGACATTTCCATAGTTCAGAAACAGGTGGGCGATTACTAATATCAAATTCCAGACACCTGCATAGTAAGTCCTTTTGAGATACATATTCTAAGCCCAATCTATGTCCTAACGAAGTTTCAACATTCTCCATCCAATCTTCACATAAACTAACATAAGAATATACCTTTCCATCATTTCCAGCATTTACAATGGAATCCACGTAAATTGCCATTTCTTCAATAAAAGAGCTGCCAATAATAAGAGAAACGAGTAAACAGGCTAACGACCAAACATCCGAACCAGGCCCAACTTCATATATCGATTTCCCACAATCCAACTCAAACAATTCCTTACCGAATAACTTCAGTAACATCTCCGGACTAATGAACACAAGATTTTCCAGTAACTCGGTCTTCATACTAACTTCCGAATCCTTGTGTCCTCTTCGCATTGCCTTATTCACTCTCCTTCCCATACTCAAAACCTTACCCAAATCAACATAAACACGACCAAAGTCATTAAAGACAAAACAATTGACATCCAAGCAACCGATAACCAGCCCTTCCGAAATCAAACTACTAAAAATTTCACACATCTCCGTACTGACTATCCCAAAACCACTTATTTTATCGCTACTCAACCTCCCCTCCTCTTCATTATCAAAGAATTTTAACAAACCAGTTGAATTAAAATTCTCGCAGACCATATAAACACAACTATCATTATCATTGTACCAAAAACCATAAATATTTCCTGCTCTACAAAGCCTCAAACTCAAGTTCAAGATCGAAGTCATTTCATTTCTCTCTTTTTCTCCCATTCCATACAAAACACTCATAATTCTTGACTCATAACTATACCTTAAAAACCTGGATTTCTCACTTCCATCCTTAAAAATCCCAATTGCAAGAAGACCCACCTTTTCTTCCTCTTTCAGAACACGACCCATACCTGAAATACTCTCGAAGGACCCCAAAACTTTTCCATCAAATATTTCACCATAACTTCCGGAACTTGATTTTTCAACTAAAATAATATCTTTTGGGATGATCCATTTTTTCCATGTGGAGTAAAACTCATAAGACCATGAATTTCTAATAAACTGACACGGGAGTGGGAGATTGTCACAGGGTGGAGGTGATCGTGGAATTACGTTTTTCGGCTTCAATGGGAGATCTTGGAGGGTGGATGAAAGGCGAAGAAGATCGATGTTCTTGGGGAAGGATATGGGGCTGTTTGAAAATTTCGAGAGGAGAGTACAGACTGGGCAGCGGAGAGTGTGAGGGAAGCGGTTGGGGAGCTGCTTGAGACAGGCTTCGCAGGTGGAGTGGCCACAAGGAAGGACAAGCGGGACGACGGAATCGGCAGCGTATGGCTGCAGACAAACTGGGCACTCCGGTTGCTCCAACTGGTCCATGGCCGTTGGCCGGGGAAGTCTACAACCGTCTTAGCAAATTATACGGAATAAGAAACTTTTTGGAAATCAGTATTTTTTGAGCCCCGTTTGATTAAGTCTCCTTTTGAGCCACGTTATTCAAAAAATAAAATGAAAAATATAGTCGCTATGAGTTCGCATAAGAGATAAAAAATCAAATATGATAACTTGATATGATGGATAACGCTCATATTTTTCATTTTAATGAAGTAGAAATGAGGCTCAAACAGGGCCAAATTTGGCCACAAAAATAAAAAATATGATCGTTATTTATCACATCAAGTCACCATATTTAATTTTCTATCTCTCGTGTGAGTCTCGACTATATTTTTCATTCTTACTCTTACAAAAATGAGTACCAAACGAGGCTTCATCACAACTCAAAAAAGGATGAAGGATTCTTACCATTTTATTTTGAAGGCACGATGATTTGATGTCATTTTTACATTCCTTTATTTTATCATCGACGTTTCAAATTCAATTATAACAGCTAAACCTGAGGGCTATGCTTGTTGTGAAACTTAATACTTTGTACGAGATTTGTGAATTTCCTATGTATAAAAAAAATAATAATAATAAATTATATACAACACCTATTTTGCTCGAATTATGTTAACTATGAAATAAGTGCAATCAATGTAGTATATCGAGTCTCGAATTAAGTCCATAACTAAAAATCAAATAGTTGACAAGGAAAAGAGTAGAAAAAACTTAATAAAAGGGATATGAAAGAAAATCGAACATATTTCGAATGTATTTATAGATAATTTAAATTATAATTAAATAAAAATGAGTGACGAATAAGTAAATAGTATATATGAAATATGTAGATAAAAGTGGATGAGTCATTCATAAACAAATTGAAAATATGAGCCAAACTTGCGAGCTTCAAAGAGAAGAATCCATTCCAAAAAAAAAAAAATAGTAAAGGGCCTATTTATACAAATATATAATAAATTGTTTAGCTTGTTACAATTTCCCGAATATTTGTTTTTCCAGTGGTCACTAAACTTAGGTTCATATCTTTTATTAATCACTAAAGTTTAAAATATCGAATTTTAGTCAATGAACTTAGGTCAATCTTTTCGATTGCTCAGTGAATTTTAAAATATCGAATTTTGATTATTGAACTTTAAAAAATATTGTACATCACTCACTATAAACTCGATATTTTTTAAATTCAATATTTTTGTTAATGAGTAACTTATGACATTTTTCAAATGTCAGTTAACAAAACTCGACAATTTAATTTTGAATAAACTATCGAAGACTCATCTCTACATTTTAAATAATACATGGTTCTAAATTCATGACCATTGGAACAATTATTCTTATTTTTCCCCAAACAAATCGCGGAACTAGGATTATTGCAGGAAAATCGTGTTCTCAGTTCAACGCGCAGGGTCTCTTTTTTCACCTTCGTCCAAAATCAATTTCATTTTGGTGAGTCTTGTATCTTTCTCTACTCGTAACGTTTACTCTTATGTGATATTTGAGGATTTGGTGGGTTTTGATTTCGCTCTTCTTCTTTTTTTTTATTTTCGTTTGTAGATTGTTTCTAATGGATTTGAACTTGAAACTGGGTTTTTGGGGATCGTTGGTAGGGAAAATAAAATTAAAATCTATGATAAATTATCATGTTATCTTTTCAGCCATTTGAACAAATGCCGGATAGAATTTTCATTTCGTGCAATTGGAGCCGCTTATAATGCAGAAAAATGTTTGATGAGTTGTATGTTAATTGTTATGTTCTCTATCTTTAAAAGATGTAATTTTAGAGTTCACTGACTTTCACACTGAAATTCTAGAAGGTAAAAAAATACACTAAACTTGAAGAAAATTATTGAATCGTGATTCAAGTTTGTGCCATGTAGAATGCGCATGCTCGACAAGGTTGAGCTATTTGTAAGATTTCTAATGAGCGTTACACTTGATCATAATGTAGGACACTACCTCCATTGGAAAAAGAAAGTTGCCATTTTTAAATTGACTGTAGCTGAACATGGATGAGTCTCTTGTTTCTCAAGTTCTTGGAATCAAAACCACACAAACGAGATACGCCTTCTGTTTGTTTACTGTTTTACATTGCTATAGGCAGTAAATTTCTTGGAATGTTACAGTTGGCTCCAATAGTTTGCAATGGTTTAATTAGCAATAATTAGTTGTTTGTTTGGAAATTAACTCCTTCCGTGTTCTATAAGACTTGTATAAAGGTTAAAGTAGACTCTTATCTCCCAGTGTCAAACTTATTAGTTAGGTCCGTTTGTGCAATTTGATTCAGTTTTATAGTCTTCAGAGTTGAGATTTGAATTGCATATTGATTCAACACAGTATCGATGCAATTTTCCTGCACAAAAGCTCTTGTAGCAATCTTACATAGTTGTTTTACTTAAAATCAGCATACTTCTATAGTTGGTCCTACCCTGAAGATATATTTTGTTCTTAAAACGTGTGTTTTTTTAAGATATGGAATGAAAGTATTCAGTTGTATATGAGAGTAATTTTGGCCAATTGAAATGCCTTTCTCTATATTTGGCAGGCTAGGTTGCATAATGATTATTAATGTTCAGCAAGAATTTGAACACTTGATACCAATTGCTGCTACCCTTTTTCTCTCATTCTGTAGCAAGTGACACAATGAATTCTTACTTTTTTTCATTTTCCTCATTTTTGTCATATCAAGTCTCATGGCTGCACCTGGGAGTTCTATGCTATATTCTTGTCTTCTGTTCGTGGCCACTCTTTCTCTACAAGAAATGTATAGAGCAAAGTTAGCATCTTCTGAGTTATTTACTATTCTTGGAGGCTTCACCAGCTCTTTTATATTTCTCATGTTGCTGACGGTGAGAGAAGCTATCCTTTTAATGCCTTTCATTTCCGTGCATAGTCAATGCATTGATGTATGAGCAATTTTGTGCTTTAAATTAAGATAATGTCGTGACTGTTCGTATGTATTATTGCTACATATTTAACCCATTCCTCTTTCCCCCTCTCTCCGATCTCTGGAATGATGACAATTCTCCCTCTGATATAACAGTTAGAGAATCAAAATTAGGGTAAATTAGAGAGTCATAGAAACCTAAGTCCATTCAAGGACTAGTCTGAAAATTTTTCCAATCTGCAGAAGAGATTACCTGCATTGGTAGGAAGCCTTCTACGGAAGCGGAAAAATCTGGGCTTCTCATTTCGCTTCATTTCTTTATTTCAAACAATTGTATACCACTGATGCTATAGTCCTTTAGATTGCATTTTTTTGTATAATTACATTCAAGAGCAACGTGACCCCCCCCCCCCCCCCCCCCCCCCTCACCTC
>NC_036250.1:10626416-10629444 GCF_002742605.1 Olea europaea var. sylvestris | reverse complement strand
CTTGGATATGTGACCCAAACGTTTATGCCACAAGTTAGCAGACCGTTTATTCAGTAAACCACGTTTAGTACCAACATTATGATGCAAGGTTAAAAGAGTCTCAGCAAAAAGATTATCAAGCTTTAATTTGTATAAGCCATCACAAAGAATAGCGGAACCAATAAGATGATTTTGCTTAAACAAATTCAAACATCCATTTCCACCATTATAGAAATATCCAGCGGAATCAAGTTTTGATAAAGAAACTAAATTGCGAGAAATGGAAGGTACATAAAGTGTTTGAAATGAATCTAAATGATATCTAGTATCTAAAATCAAAAGATAGGTTCCAATGGCTTCAACTGGAGTTTTGACTCGATTTCCCATGAGGACAAACTTTTCATTTGGATTTATGGTCTGCGTTGAAAGGAATCCCTGCATCGTATTAGTAACATGAGTGGTACATCCAGAATCAATCCACCAAGTATTATAAGGAACTTCTGCCAAATTAGATTCGAAACATATGTAAGAAATAATCTTACCTTTACTTTCGAACCATGCCTTACGTTTCAGGTAGTCCTTTTTATGGTGCCCAGGTTTGCGATAGAAATGGCACACATCTTTCTTGTGTTCCTTATTGTGGATTTGGGCAGAAGACTCATTTATCTTTAGTGGTCCTTGCTTAATGCCCTTTCTAGACCTTTTCTTATATTTCTTTCCAGCTCCTTGACGACTTACAAGATGAATAGAATGAGTTCCTTGATTCTTAAGCCTTGTCTCCTCTTGCACGAGTATACTGTGCAATTCATTCACATTCCATTTGTCCTTTGAGGTATTATAATTCATATGGAATGGACCATACTCAGGAGGCAAAGAGTTAATGATAAACTGTACTAGGGAGTTCTCATCCACAGTCATCCCAAGAGTCTTAAGTCTTGCTGCAATGTTACTCATTTCAGTAACGTGCTCATGCATAGTACGAGAACCATCAAATTTCATGGTGGTTTATGTACCCATCAGTGTGCCAGCAAGCAATTTGTCAGCTGTTTGGGAACGTTCTTCCACAAACTTCATATATTCCTTGGCGCTCTCAGTTTTAGGGATAGTAGACTTGATATTCTTTGCCAAGGTCATTCGCATAAACATTAGGCTTAATCTGTTAGACCTTTCCCAAGCCTTATGGAAAGATTTTTCATCGGCACTGCTCTCATCAGTGAGATCAGCAGGTTTCTCAACTTGAAGTGCCAAGTCCAAATCCAAAACACCTAAGTTGAACTGGACTTGTTCACACCAGTCAGAGAAATTGAGCCCATTGAACAGTGATACAGATGAAACATACGAATGCAGAGAAACGGGAACAGATACTGCAAAATATAAAATGCTCTAACATTAATGCTTTGAGTTTTGACTTAAACACTTAGGCCCCGTTTGATTACACGAAATTTTCCATGGAACTTGGAATTCGAATTCCAACTTCCACTTTTGGCCTGTTTGATTGACAAAATTTTCCAGGGAATTGATTTTCCATGAATTTCTAGGTACAACACCTTAAAGCGTGATTTTCCATCTTTTTTTTTCCTAGGGGATATGTGGTTTTTGGTTTTCCACCTTATTTTTATTTTTATTTTTTTGCTTTTTTTATTTTTTTTTAATTGTTAGCAATGGGAACAAATTTTAGGAATAATTGTAAAAGAGAATATTCCTGAAATTGACAATTTCCACGTAAAACAAAGTCAAACGAACATCAAAAAATATTTTTACTTCAACATTTTCCGCGTGAAAAATTTATACAATCAAACACAATAATTTACAATTTCCATGAAAACAATTTCTAGGTAATTCAATTCCCTGGAATTCATTTTCTTTCCATGTAATTTTCTTACTTGTAATCAAACGCACCCTTAGTTCAGATTCGGACAACAATAAATGTATACCGTAGTTCTCCTTTGGGTGATACTACGTTATACCATCATAATAAACATAGTGATGCTAATTAAATTTCACTTAATTGGTAATTAATCATACTCCAATCAAACATGTTTGTCATCTTTGGATATACAAAACACATCCAATTAAGTATATCAATTAACCACGATCATGTTTAAGATTAATAAAATTGACCGATCAACCTTTGGGTGATCCATAATAATTTTATAATCTATGAACGTCAATACACTATTGACATCAATAATTTTAATGTCATTTCCTATTATAAGCATCACATTATCAAGATTGTTTGACAAATAAATTATGTAATTTAATGTTTACATCCCATAATGTTTGGCCACTTTGGTGACTAACAAACAACATTAATTGAACATAAATTACATAAACAAAATATTTATCACATAACATTAATTTCAGATTTACGTACATTTGACCAGCCACAAAACACATGATAAATTAATTGAAGCAGTCATCTAATCACATAGTACAATTAATCGTTCATGTGAGGCAGTCAGTAATTAATATATATGGCCCAGATACTTTAAAAATTCGACATCCCAACTACACTAATTACAGAATTACTACAGTAAATTAGGCACTCATTTATATTGTCATTTCAACAGTGAGCGTACCACCTTTCGATAGTTACTGTATAAAATTAATATGCACACAGTTCTGCCATTGTCTTGGAATTAGAACCCTTTTGAAATAAACATTTGATACAAAGGCCAATTTGACATAAATATAGGCGTGCACTCTTTCCTTTCAATGTGTCAGGTTTCCAATTTCTATTTATATAATAATCATGTTATAAATGGTGATGGTCCCCATAAATTCATAGGCAGAAAGGCAGCCCAGAAACTTCCAAAATTATATACGTACAGCGGACGGCAGATCCACTTTTCATTGTGAAAACCAAGAAATCAACTTTTCTTCAACCAATAATAATTCATCATGTTTGACAGAATTAATAATGTTTTCTACGGAAGTCATCCCATCCATTAATTTACATAATACGCGAAACAATAATAAATGCAATTGATGTGTAATTTTTCTGATGAAACAGGGACTGCTCTTTTCACAGATTAATATCGGTGCAGTA
>NC_036250.1:10606374-10625853 GCF_002742605.1 Olea europaea var. sylvestris | reverse complement strand
TGACCAATCAGATTTTTAATATATATAGACCAAATATTAATTTATTTATAATATTACGTGGGGCCACATTAATTGGTCTAACAAATAAATGTATTTGTCCATGAAAAATGTTAAAATATATTCAATAATCCACATTTGAACTGGAAAATCATAATATAAGATCCCGTAGTGATTAATGAACATATTGACAGAACTGCCATATATTATGTTCATGTAATATACTTTCCACAAGGCATTTTATCGATGTGAAACATGTTAGTTGCAATAAACAACGGTTGTGAGCTCTGTCATTTTCTACATCTCCACAATTATTTTCTCTACTTTATCAATGTAATACCTAGGAGGTATGACACATGTCTTCATACTGTTCTCATGTTATGATCACTATACATATTTAATATGCAAGACTGAAAACATCTATCTGACTTGGGTGTCATGTCTACAGTTCATTGGAAATTATCAGGAAACATGTGGTATCAGGACTGGGTGGGGTGCTGGTAAGTGCCATCTTGTGTTGTGTCTAATTCATTGCTTTGCTTACTTACAATGGAAGCTTAAAAGTATGTCAAATATCTTTCAGTTTTTTTTATTTCCTTTTCCTTTTGTCCTTTTGTCCACTATAAGCTCCTTGATTATCTGAATGTTCTTATCTATCTCTTTATCCTGTGTAATGCAATTATAAATGGACAACTCTGTTAACTTTGTGAACTGCATAATATCTGTTGCCAGTCTAAGGAACTCAGCCTCTTGTCGAATATCTGTTCATTCTGAGACGTGGTTACCAATTTCCATCTGGTTCCATCAGTTAACTGAATGTGCACCTTCTAAAAGCAAGTGTGGGATAGCCCCAGTAATGTTGGTGGTTGGTCAAGAGGACAAAGAGGAAAAATGAACCCATTCAGCCCTTGTTTGAGCCCAATTATTCAAAAACTCATTTTTCTCCAAATTCATTTCCAACCATAGATTCTTTCAATAAAATATTTTGCATGTAAAACCAAACTTTTTCCTATTTTTCAGCCACACATTCTCTAAATAATCACTATTACAAAACTCATTTTAACATAACAATGGAGCTCAAACAAGGGCTTATTCTTATCAAACCTTGCTATGTTATATACATCTTTCTCGTCATCTTCGAGAACACAACCTTTCTTATTCTAAAGAAAAAAATCACACCAGAGTTAAGCTCTAGCTTATCAAATTCCTGAGAGTGATTACATAAATTCCATCTTTGATTTCTCTCTTTCCCGATTTTTCATTAGAGAGGTGCTCTATTTTTTCTCATTTCTCTCAGGAAATATGGCGTCAGCTTGTGTATATGACATTGCATCTATAGCCACATGCTTAACTTAAATGCAATCAAAAGTTTTGCTGAAATTAAACAATGGAGGGTTGATGCTTGTAATCTGGCTGAAAACTGAAAGATTGTTCTATTAAATATTGGTGATGGTTGGTTTCTTTTAACAAGCTTAAATTTGAGTAACATGGAAACTTGTGCTTTCTGCAATTTATTTATTCTTATTTTTATTTTTTGAATTGGTATGTGTGGATTATTCAGTAAACTTATGGTCATCCTTTCATGATGCAGTTATATTTGCTGAAGCAGTTGCCCTTATAGCTGCTAGCACTGTTCATCGAGTTTGTATCACAACCTGGTAATGCAATAATGTTTCTGATATTTTTATATTTTGAACTCAAAGTCCATTTTTAATTGTCGATTTCATTTGAGCTCATAAAGTGACAGGCATTTTACAATGCAATACAAGTAAAATGGCCCCATTTAGAAAACATGAATACTAGAAAGTTTAAGAAGCATGGCCAAAGGAATCCTTACTCGTTGACCTCCTGTTTGGTTAAATCGAAAGAGTCCCTGAACTCAAACTTATGTTGACTAAGTATTTTAGATAATGTACAAGCTTAACCTACACGAAGAAAATCATATTTTACTCTATTTGATGCACTTTATCTTTTGTCCAAGTCCCTACCTAAAAAGACTGTGTAGAAGAAGGGTCTAAGTTACCGAAAAGTTATAAGGGTAAATTTGTGTTTTCCTTGTGTAGTTAGAATCAGAACTGACATCTTTGTCCTGCACCAGTGAATTGGGAGTTCCAATCCATTTTTAGTCACCCCATCCATACGTGTCCTTACTATATTTTACATAATAAAACCATGTTTCTCTGTCCAATCCATCTTGTGTGAGGCATTATGGGGTGGCTTCCACCCCTCTGAAGGGACCATTCTCATATTCCAGGGAGCTGCTTCACTATTGGTCTAGTGACTGGCCATGAGATTGATTTATGTAATACACTGCTTCATTATGGATTCTTTGGACTGGCCATGAATTTCCATTTTATTTAGTAAGCTAAAATTCATGTATCTTCTCAAATCATACTCTATTATGTTAAAACAGATTCAAATTTACTGACGAAAACACTTCAATACTATTAACAATTTAATTGCTACNCTCAAATCATACTCTATTATGTTAAAACAGATTCAAATTTACTGACGAAAACACTTCAATACTATTAACAATTTAATTGCTACAGGGATTTTTTTAACATTGATTAAGTGTGTTTTGGATATGCCAATGCAGTTTTCTGTTCTCTGCTGGGCTATTATATGAGATCAGCAAACTTTCTGGAATGATGCTTTCCAAGAGTGAATCGAAAAGTAAAAGGTATTGAGTCAAAATTGTGCCTTAGAGGACTTGCTTTCAGAAACTCCTATTTTTCCCGTTATCTTGGGGCTTTCATTTGGTACTTGTGAAAGTGAGATGCATTGGTTATTGGTATTCATTGAGAAGTTTGAATATGGATGGTTAAATTTTGGGGCTTTTACTATGTTGCTTATTAATTTATAAGTATAGCCTCGTATGGCTTCTTTCTTTTTCAAATTTATGATATACTTCAATGAGATTTATATACATTATTTGCATCACGAAATATATATAAAATTGATATAAATGTGTATGATGTTAAGCACGACTCACTTTATACCTCGTTGTTTGCTATGGAATAGAAAATTGTTGATTGATTATGATATTTGACACCGACAAATTTGACATTTTTATCTTGTCCTACATTCATGATTATGCAGCACACATTTCAGGGCCATAAGAATATTTAGCTATGATTTTAGACTCTACTCTATACCATTTTATACCTCGTTTGCGATGAAATAGAAAATTTTAGATTCATTATGTTGCTTGACACCAAGCCCTTGTTTGAGCCCCCTTTTTTTGGGAAGAATGAATTTTTGAATAGTGTATTGATGGAAAATGTAGGGTTAAAAAATAAGGAAAAGTTTTTGATTTGTGTGTAATATTATTTTATTGAAAAATGTGTGGTTAAAATGATGTCAATACACTGTTGAAAAATATATTTTTTCAAAAGAATGGGGCTCAAACAAGGGCCAACAAACTACATTTTTTACTTTGTCCTACCTTGATGATGCAGGACAGAGAAAGTTGTTGCTTTCTTCCCCTATAATCTTGGAGATCCATCGTTTAATGCTCATTTTTCATTACTTTATATATGATGAATAAAAGTCGTGGGACAATTTCATCTGGTCGTCTCCTCCTCCTCCTCCTCCCATTTTTATTTTTTTTTGTGTGGTTGGGGGTGCTGGGGAAGTGGAAGTTGAATTGGGGCCATACTTGTGGGCATGCTGATTCTCTTCTTCAAGTATAGACTTGTTTCATGTTTTGATCAATGTTCAATTTTCATAAATTGATCATGTAAGCCTTTGTTTCAACAAAGTTATTGGTTGATTATTTATGGCATTTCACGTCGAGAGATTTTATGTCTCTACTTCTACTGTCGTATTATCGTTATGGAGTAGCATATTGACAAAAGATACTTTTTTCTTTCCCTAGAATCGTGGAGATGCATCCCTTAGTACTCCACTTACGATAAAAGTTTTACACCTTTACTTATATCATATTATCTATAAAGGATCCTTCCTTCCCTAGAATCTTGAAGATATATCCTCAGTGCTCCACTTAAAATTCTAAACGATGGATAGGAGTTGTGGGACTTCTTTTCCACATCTCTCTTCTATTTTGCATTTTATTTTTCTTTTTTGAAGTGAAAGTCTAATTGGGTTAGGCAAAGTTGGAATGGACTTGCTAGAGATCTCATTGACTGTGTGTATTACCAACCCACGCATGCCACATCTATAGACCTTCACAAAAAGAAACTTTTAGAAAAAAGTTTATTTGTTCATCCAGTGATTGGACTTGGCTCCACTGCCATTAGTGGCGGCGGCCATCTTCTTGTGACCACTGCACCGCCATTATTTACATAACCACTCTAATTAGATATGAATAATTATAACATGACTGAAAAATCAGTATATCAAAGGTCCATCGAAAGTGCTCTTTTCCCTAATGCGCCATTGATGAAGAAGAAGAAGAAATGGATATTTGAAGTTTATTTGTCCCATCCATGCTGTGGATGCATTTGAACAACAATTTTGTATTTAACCATGTTTTTTTACTAATCTTATCTCGCGAACTTAAAAAAATTGGACCAACGAGGTTCCAAGTGAGTCGTGCTTAATGTCATATACAAATATTAGACTAGCCTGGTGTGGGTGTGTGTGTGTGTGTGTGAATCTTCTTCTTTATCATCTTTAAATTTATACTAAATTTGGTTTTTATGCATTAGGTTGTGTGAACTTTAATTTAGCACTTCGTAACCAATTGTCATATAATCGAACACCCAAAGTGAGAAAACATCGTATCAAATTGGCATTGATCTATTTGCTAATGCGTTTGACATTCGTGATTCAATCCCTAATTGTGCGATGCTATTGACAACTTTTGAAAAGGCGCAGTGCACCTTTATGAGGTGAGGGATCTTGGTTCTCGACTTCTATTTGAGCCCCATTTTTGTAAGATAATGTATTTTAAAGTAGTAATTTTTTGGAGAATGTGTGGTTAAAAAATAAGAAATGATTTTTGATTTACGTATAATATTATTTTATGGGAGAATGTGTGGTCGAAAATGAATTTAAAAAAAAAATAGATTTTGAAAAAACAGGGACCAAACATAGCGAGAGTACAGTATGGTAGGGTGAATTTTCGGTGTAGCAGTGAAATGCATAGAGATGTAAAGAACTTCATCAGCAAAAGTACTTAGCTAGGCTGAAACTGAAACTGGGAGACGAAAGTTAGGGGAGCAAATGGGATTAGATACCTCAATAGTTCTAATCGTAAACGATGAATACAAGGCGTGGTGTTGTACAAGTCGTTTCCGATTCACTTTAATGTAAACTAACTCCCACTTGAATATACACTTTTCACGATCAATTACACGCACAGGAGAGATGATCAAATGATGAAAGTCTAACCATGCAAGTGCAGGAAGAAAGAAATGAAGTGCTCATTTGTCGACTCATAGAAAGACACTGGTCAAGTGGGGAGAAAGTGCGCCTCTTAGACTAAAGATAAACGATGGAATGTATCCTATTCCTATCTATTTGAGAAATCGAGTACGTTCACAAAGGGATCGAGACCTATAGACTTGTTCTAAGAAATGATTTGGTTTTCAAACTTGAAGTAACCTTTTATTTCATCCTTCGGCGAAACTTTCTTTGTTTTTCAGTACTTCTACCCTTTAGTTTTATTTTTCAGTAGTTCCTTGCATCCTTCCTTAGTTTGATACTTAAATGCTGGCATAGTAAGAACACTTGAATCCTCTTTTTCTTCCATGCATCCTTCCGTAATTAATTCTTGCTCAGTTGCCCATCAGCAGAAATTTCTTGATTATCAAAACTTTGAGAAGCGTGTGAAATATTGTTAGTAGTTTAAAAGTACTGGAAAAACACAGTTTGAGTGTGGTCCAAGAGGATTTGATGCAACCTTTTACCAAGAATAAAATTATTTACGACAGTTTGATCAACCATGCCATTTAATTTCGGTCTCGAGGGTGGCTACTTGCTAAATCTATTGAACATTTTTATTGCATCGACAGGTAGAGCGACACCAACTATTATGATTTTAGTTGTGGAAAATCGGTGGGTAACTTGGTACCTTTCATAAGCTCCATTGAAAGTGCCTTTTCCCTTAATGCACCACTAATTGAAAAGAAGACGATGTGATGTCACACGCTTTTTTCTCTTAAGCATTATTAATCTACTCTATCAAACAAAATATATGAGATTAATTTTCCATCTCGGAATTTAAAAACGGCACACATTTCACATAGTCAAATCAAACTTTGGTTTCATTTTACCACACCACAAATTTTCTTTTTTCACAAAAATGGAAACTTATATTAAAATATCAGCAATTCATTGAATTGAATCCGTCCGTATTGTCTTCATTGTCTGCTAATGCCAAACCATAAATCACGGGTCTCTAAAGGACAATTGAACAATTTCAAACCAAAGCAATTATTAAATTTCTGGCCGGTAGGATTTGAATGCCAATAATTTAGGTAAAAGTTATTATTATATGCCTTATCCTAGAAATTTTTAGCAAGTTTGAAAAATAATATTGGTCCGTGTGATTGCAAATATGGAATTTTGGTGGAAAGAAATTGAATTTCAGAGAATTGAATTGTCTAAAAATTGTTTTCCTGTGAATTGTAAATTATTGTGTTTGATTGATATAATTTTTCATGTGGAAAAATGTTAAAATGAAAGTGTTTTTTGGTGTTCGTTTGGTTTTGTTTTACATGAAAATTGTCAATTAAAGGGATAGAATATACTGGTATTAGGGATGAAATTTGTTTCCATTGTCAAAAAAGAAAAAAAATCAAGAAAATTATCTATCTTTTGGTGTTCGTTTGATTTTGTTTCACATGAAAATTGTCAATTGAAAGAAAATAATTTTTTTTACAATAATTCTTAGAATTTATTTCTATTGCAAAAAGAAAAAAAACGAAAATAAAATTGCTCGTAATCGGGAATTCCAATTCTCACAATTTTGGTGAGAATTCCAATTCCTCAATTTCATGGAAAATGCTGACATGGCAAGAAAGTTGGAATTTCAATTCTAGGAAAAATTTGGATAATCAAACAATCAAAAGTTGGAAATTGAAATCTTTCCATGGAAAAAGTGGAGCAATGAAACATAGCCTAAATTATGTAAATTGGACAAGAAGGGTCCTTTACTCTTTTATCGTCTTTTTTATTTTCCTTCTCGTATGAGTTATTTCATGTTACTTAAGATCGATGGACAAGTTGATCCATATATATTTCTTGTTTATGTCGTTGTGTCGAGAGTTATACGATGAAGAGTGAAGAAATTGAGAAGCTTTTCATGTATTGTACATGCTTATACAAGACTATGGCTTTTTAATTTCAACTGAGAAACTGAAATAGATACAACTAAAAATTTGGGAAGAATGTGGAATATTGAATCCCACGTAACTGCATACAAGCCTAATTTCTTCAGAATACAATGAGAAATTGCATTAAAGATAGAAAACAATGGCATCAAGTGCACCATTTTAGGCCTTCTATGAACAATAACTGTCCTAAATTCTTTTGATCTCTCTCTTGTAATTATGATTTAAAAAGTGATCAAAATTAGGACACATTCTTAAAAGGCTTATACACTTTAAGATCAGAAACAACTCCAGCAAAAGATCCAGCAGCAGCAGCAATGGAGATGATAAGGCAAGCAACACTAAGAATTTGTAGACTGAGCCATCTTGCACTCCATTTTGGGATCTTCTTTTGGACTATGTACATTTCGACTGGGAAATATACGGTAAGAGGCCAGAACCCGAATGCGCCCAAAATTCCAACAACATCATTGAAGAATGGCATGAGCATGGAAATGATAGTTGTAATGATCACAAAAATTGTTCTCCACACGAGTCGGAAGAGATTGAGTTTCAAAGGCTTGTATCCCGGGATTGGGACTTGGATTTCTTTGGTGATGAATTTGCTATTTGGGAACCATTCTAATGCAGATTTTTCAACGAAGGCGAAAAGGGGTTGGCTATAAACTTGGTAAGCACCTACAAGGTGGATAACAATGGCGGCGTTGGCTATGTCGAGAAGCCAGTATGGGTTGTAGAAGCCAAATCCAGTGAGAAGGTTTCCAGGGGAATGGTCTCCAAATGCTGCATAACCAAAACAACCACAGAACATGTAGAAAATTGTTGTTACTACTATACTTAGTAGAGTTGCTTTCTTCATTGTCTTGTATTCAGATGGTGGGGATTTGATTGTATCCTGTTAAAAAACATTGATAGAATTAAAATTAGGCTTGTGTATTAGGGTCGACTGTACAAAATTGGATGGTGGAATGGAAAGTTAAAATTTTGACCTTTATACTGTCAATACTGCGTACCTGTATTTCAATAAGGATGAGGGAGTAAGAATAGGCAAAAGCTACGGCCCCAAGTGCTTGGAAGCTTTTCCATACTTTTTCCATTTGAGTGACATAGCCTATGCTAATTCCAGTGAGACTTCCCCTTATTTTCCCAGTTTCTATAACAAAAATGCAAAAAATATTAGGTTAAGACTTAAAATTAACAAATTAACCGCTTTTAAAGCAGAAATTAAAAGAACAGTAAAAAAAAAAAAAATGTTCCTCTCCTACCTGCTACTTTGGCAATTCCAAGGCCTAAACCGATGGTTGAGTAAGTAAAAGACATGATTGCAGCAACATATGAAAGCCACCATATTTGATCGAAATCTGGGATTTGGGAGAAAATTATTTGAATAACACCAAATGCAATCATGTAAGGATTGCTCGAAATTCTGCAAGGACTATCATCTCCTTTCGAGTGGAAACAATTGGATTTCTTGATTGCCCTGTTCAATATTCTTGAATGAGAAAAATTTCCAAGAATGAACTTGAACAGCAAAACTGAACTAATACAGAGTTTTCTAACTCTGAATTTGGTTCATACTTACATCATGCTTATAGAGGAAGCAATGGTATAACCAATGGCAACTCCAAAAAGATTCAAATACTGAATTGCTCCACAAATTTTCACTTTGAAGCCACCTGAAAATTCCAAGAACCACAAGAACTTAAGTTCAGTATGAAATACAACAGTAATACTACAGCGCCCTAGGTCGTCTTCACTCAAGAGATTAACTGTACAGTATAGTTAGGCTCCACACAGTGGAACAGAAATTACCTAGGTTGGCTCTGACAGCATCCATGTAAGTATAGTTTCTTTTTCCTTTTCCGGTATCGGGATCAACCGACCGGTAACATGATGCTAGAAGAGCAGAGGTGTAGTAGGTGACAAATGAGAACAAGAACAACACAGTTGGACCAGCTATCCAACCCAGTTGAGCAGTGGCCCAAGCCAAGGACAAAACTCCAGAACCAATCACTGCTGTAATTATATGAGCACTTGCAGTCCACACAGTTCCTATTCAAATACACGGTACAAAGAAAAATTCAGCTTAAATCCAACAAAACTATGTAAAAAACTTTAAAATGGATAGAGAGGAATATAATACCTGTTCTTTTGAGACGGCCATCGTCATCAAAACATTTGGAACCAACCTGAGGAGGCGCATTGAGGGATACATCAAACGCTTGGTTATGGCTATTGTTTTCACCCATCTTTGTTTCAATTATTAAATGAAATATCAGTGCTATGCAGGAAGAGAAAATAAGCTTAATCTGTGTTAATGAGTGATCTTATTTAAATTCGGTCCACGAAATTACTAAATGGACCACTCTTCAACTGTATTTAATTACCAGTACTTTAAACTACTGACAAGAATTCTCACAGAATCATACTTTTCAAAGTTCAAAGCTTTGAAAAACACAAATGGTTATCAAGAAATTCTACTTAATGGGGAACTGATCAAGAATTGAATGCAGAAGGGCGTGTGGATTTTGGGAAGCCAAGGCAGCCTATATATAGGCACAGAAAGAACTTATAAATGTGCGACCTCAGCCTGAGGACTCAATGAACACGTTTTGTCAACGGGGTTCTGTATCCCACCCTCCCCCCAACCCCAGTCCCCCACGTATAGATATAGATAGCAATGCTTTTTCATGTACAGATGGAGGGGTTCTGTAACCCCTCCAGACAAGACACAGGGTGGGGTTGGTGGTTTTTTCTTTTTGGCGTTATTTTATTTACATAGGGTACATTTTATGTGAGATTTCTGGATCAATTCTGCACATAAAATTCCTATACAAGTGGAATAATACTATAGATATTGTCTTTATCCGTAGGGGTGGCGATGGGGTGGTGGGGGCCGTAGGGAGGAAACTGACTTCTCCATTAGTCTGTAGACTATTCAAACTACTGGTGATTGTGGGAATACAAATATTATTCGTTTTTTCCTTGAGGTAATATTGTGACTAACTTGTGATGAAAAGTAATTATTTTCCAGGAAAGAAGTAGAAAAAAGGAAAAAGCAACTTAAAGAGAACTTTATACATGCTATAATGTGGTGTGGCTGATTTGGATTTGGAAGGTAGTAATATGAGATCGGACAAGTTGCTGTCGGAGAAATTAATGATGCCATGTTCTTTTCCACAGACTTCTTTGATCGTGACCAAGTAAAATGAGACATGAACAAATTTTTTAGGCGCTTGTTTGGTAAGGATGTTAAGCCAATTAAAATCAATTTTTTGAACGTTATTTCACTATTTTAACCGTCATTTTTGAATTCTTCTCTCACAGATAGGACCTACTTTATCTCTAACGGTTAAAAAATCAATTAACAAAATCCCCACCGAACAAAAATACGTGTACATATGACCTTGCATTTTATGAAATACAAATTATCAGTTAAGTGAAAACTATGCACAACTTGATCTGAAAGATTCTTCAACTCTCGACCACTGATAGTTACATGCTAAAGAAAGATTAAAGTCAATGAAATGCACGCATTAAAAAAAGAAACAAGGGTTCTTACTGTCATTATCATGTAATTTGTTCATTTCTTCCTTAGATCAAAATGGCAACGATGGAAAATCAAAGGGAAACCTCAATTTGAGAGATATAGAGAGAGGATTGTGTGCAATTCTATGATCAAATTCTCAATATTTTGTGAAAAAAAAAAGGAGACAAAAATAAATCTGTCTCTTTTAAAGAGAACGTTTAAATCAAAATAATACATACGAAAGGCTTCTCCTCATTCCTTTATCACAATCAGAATAGGGTTCCTTTGGTATTAATCATTTAAGCCCCTCAATAATGCAAGCAGATGAGTACAATCTATAGCAATTGAGACACCTATCAATCATCAGTCAAACTATTTTTTATTTTTTTGTGGGAATAAGAATATGGCCAAAAATTGATGTTATCCCTTATGGGCTTGCATGATTTGAAGCATAATTAATTTCCATACACAGATGGTGAGATGGACAATCACTAGACATCCTCTCATGTTTGGTTCCCAAAGTCTTGAGGAAGGAAAGGTTATTACGCAAAGATAAATTCTTCTCAGATGGGCGTCTTTGTACTGTTTTATGGTTCGTTTAATAAGATGTGTTAAAGATGAAAAAAAATGATAAAATCTTGTATATTAAATTTCACGACTACTCTTTAAGCATGCTTGATAGGATGCATTTTTCGGTTAAGATCTCAACTTTCTTGCAACATCAAATAATTTTTTGGCACAATTAAAATAGCCATCATAGAAGGCTATTCATGGCGGGTAACAAGTTGTTACCTATGGAGGTGTCATTGAAAAATTCAGTTTGATGATTTTAACAAAAAAAAAGGCATACGCGATAGATATTTAAGCATCGATTAATCGTCTTTTCACCCTGGAGAGGATAAGAATATAGTTCAAAACTGGTTCTATCCCTTACGGACTTAATGATTTTGAAGCACAAATAATTGTCATTCATAGATGGACAAATCACTAGAAATTATATTCTGTGAGCATCTTTGGTTCCCAAAGTCTGAGGAAAAAGAAAGCTTGCACGGAGACAACTACTCCTTTTGAAAGGGTATCGTATAAAGTATTAATTCACTGCAGCTCTAGTTGTTTTGGACACTTTTCAATTAATTAATATTATTCTTGTAAAAAGTGCGATTTATCTGCTGTTTTACTTATTGTTTGCACAATAAATCTACTCGAGTGAAATGAGAGAAAATGATAAATATTGCATATACAGTAATGCAATATTATTGGGTAGACTACCATAAAATTCTTAAGCACTGACATGCCAGTTATTAATTATTATAATTTTTATCAAACCAATATATATGTCAACTCAAGTCATTTCTTCGTTTGAGTATAATAAATTTGGATAGAGTTATCAGATTAAAAAATAAGAGAACCATTAAGGCCCTGTTCTCTTTACCGTTTTCGGGTCGTTTTCTGTTTTCGATTTTTCAAAACAGTGAAAACGCGTTCTCTTTCCCGTTTTCGAAAACGAATTTTCGAAAACGAAAAAAAATTTGTGAAGAAAACACAAAACGACTTTTTTGTCGTTTTGGGCGTTTTCAGTGTAAAACTTGAAAAAATTGAAAACGCGGGAAACCCTTTTTTTTTTTTTTTGAGGAGATAGTGTGGGGATTCTCAAAATTTAAAAAAAAATAAAAAATAAAAATTTTTTTTTTAATTTTTGAAAACCCCCCCCCTATCCCCCAAAAAAAAAAAAAATTTTTTTTTTAATTTTTGAAAACCCCCCCCCTATCCCCCAAAAAAAAAAAAAATTTTTTTTTTAATTTTTGAAAACCCCCCCCCTATCCCCCAAAAAAAAAAAAAATTTTTTGTTTTTTGTTTTGAGAAACTAACAAAAAGAACGTATTTTCAACAATTTCAAAACAAACACTCAAAACACAAAACTCAAAATGAATTCAAAACTCAAAACACAAAACTGAAACACAAAGAGAACACCCCCTAAGTGACCTAGTTATGATATATTGTTTCCTCTTGAAGATATTGCATTCTTGGGATGGGAAGATATCGCGTTTCTAGTCGATTTTCCTCGTCTAAATGCAAAGTCCCCTTATTGTTTTGAAGTGAAGCAAAATGGTAAGGAGTAAGAAAGAAAATTTTGGTTACGAGAACTTAATGTTAGGCTCATTACTTTAGTACAAATATACCTAACTTGAATTGAGCACGTTAGAGTACGAGTGGAATGGTCTTGGCTATTCTATCTACTTAAAATCGAACATAAATTCCACTGCCTATAATTCTTATAACCGTATTAATGGACTTAGGCCTTTTCTAGAACTTAATGTCCGTACATATTTATTCTCTATCTAGTGTAAAGATGGATTGGTCATCCATTCCCGAGATAACCTTTCTCATCTGGAGAAAGCAGATGTGTTAGGCTAACCCAACTCGAGTTTTTCAATTAATTTTTCCGTTTTCTCCAAAACTAACTAAAAGTTTAGAAAAAATTCAGGTCAAGCCTAATTTATTTACAGGTCGGACGTGCGAAGATCGACAAAAATGTAGACCATGTTGAGCTTCTCTCAATGCAAATAGGTCGGTCGGCTGGCCGACCCGTCCCATCTTACACATCTCCTCTAGGTAATGAGTGTGGTTGTTCAAAAAGTAAAAAGGACAAATGTTAATCATTGTATAGAAGAAAGTAGAAACCTTAATCAAAAGGTAAATTGAATTAATCTAATTGTGTTAATGGGAAAAGATACAGATTCCTATAGTTTGGATATCCACTTGGCAGTATCACTCTACTTTTTCCTTATTGTTGACTGTTGATTAACCAATAAACCTTAACTAAGAGGCCATTTCATTGTGAAAAGAGAACCTAAATGTATCTGAAATGATGACCATAAACTGAATATAGTGGGGAGTAGTAACCTCTTTAAATCATCTTCTATACACGTGTAAAGGTAGGTCGAATACGCTAGATCGACTTACTTGGAATTTTTTTGAACTAAAATGTATTATTTTCTAAAATAATTAACTCAAAAAGTTAGAAGAAAAATACGTCGACGTGATAGCTAATAGTTCTTGATTTGCCGACTCCACACACGATCAACCAATATTGTAGATTGGGTTATGCTATACGTACATAATGCGGTGTCCACTCACCTTTCATTTATCTAAAGTGAGTCCTTTTTCATGTGAGGAAGGTAGACACCGTTATGGACACGTCATTATATACAATTAGCATATTCCTTATAGATTATGTCGGATCTCTACCCAGCAAGACATCAACTGATCAACATTGTCCATACCTTAGACCTATTACCTCTACATAATCAATTTGGCGCAAATAGATCTGTATCTGCAATGGAAACTTTGTTCTAGAAATATAAATTAAATTAATCTAATAATGTTAGTGGGAATACTTTTCTTTTGTTTAATTATACAACTTGGCACTAGCACCCTTTTTATCTCCTTACTATAGATTACAATATGTTAATTAACCAATAAACATTCATTAAGAAACCATTTTATTAGCCAAAATTTACCTAAATTTATCCGAAATGACAAGTGGAATTGAAATCTCAATTTTGTATTCTCGAATAACCACCTTGTTAATTAACTACCATTTTGTGAGCCCTAATGTTCGACAATAAGATTAACACGTGATTAATTAGATTCTAAAAGTGATAGTTAGAAACTTGGTTGATGACAGTTAATGATGAAAAATATCTTTTCCCTATTTATATTAATCTAATCATGAAAATATTGAAATCCTTTTCTAGCATAATCTTGAGTAATTAAAAATTTTATTTAATGGGATATGGTTTATCTTCAAAAAGATTTTGGCTTGGTACATATCCATTAGCATAGTAATTCGATGCGTTTTGATTATATTTGATACATCAAATTAGCAACATAAAGAATTAAGGGTGCTTTTGATTGCAAGAAATTAGGCAACCCCACGTAGACACATTTATTTCAATAGTGACACCGAAATTTATCTACAAAGTGTGTCTAAATGCTAAAACTAAATTAATCTCAGAAACAAGCCAAAATAAGAAGTGTACAAGACTTTACACGTTAAACGTAGTATCTAGTACAATCTCTCGTCATGTGTCCCAAATTTTCACAAAAGTAACAGTTAAATGATTTATCCCTTTTCGAGCGTATACTATTTTTTTTAAATCAAACTGAATGCAGTTTTCTAATTCTTTAACTTGTCCTTATAGGTATTTACTAAGTAAGTACTTCTAGTTCTCTATTGTTTTAGAAGATGACTTTCTTCTTTTTGCACACAATATGAAATGGGTTCATTAAGAGTCAACTTTCCCTTTTGACAATTGTAATTGACCTTAAATTAATCGAATTATGCGGGAAGAGAAATCAAAAATATATGCATGAGCCAGTCATCAGACAGCTCAAAACTTCAATGTCGTTGGTTTGAAGCAAAATGAAACACATCATGATGTACTTCCATATATTTTCTTTAGCCTTCTACTTTAATGAAACCCATTTTTCTAGAAGCGTACTAGTTTCGACCTCATCGCTTTTTTTGCAAAGCATTTTGGAATATTTCTTTAAGAAATTCATTGGCAGTTAATTTATTGAACACATTTCCCCTGAATGTTGCTGAAATTTTACACTTCATGATCATATGACTTGTGCAGTTTGAATGATCCTACTTATTCAACTCTTGTTTTATTAGCTAAACTATATCCGTAAGAGTAGTTAATTGTTCAGTCCTTAACGTAAGGTCTAGATTCATGTCGTTAAGAACAATACAAACGTTTTCTTTCCTGCCCTTAAACTGCAGTTAAAGTACAGAAATTGAATTGATATAGACAGATATTACAGAATTAGATTAATTAACTGAATAAAGAACTTAAACATAGTGTTCACATGAGAATTCGTATTGGACAATCAATAATTTCAAATAGTTGTGGGCCTCATCACAAGAGATTGAGCACAACATTGATATTTAGTTTTTGGACAGAAATATAAACTTGTATGTGGTACTCTTGGTACAGTAATCAAATATTAACAATAAATCCAATCAAACATCAAGTCTGTCTTTGGACTGACTCAATGTTCACATAATGAAATTTTTTACAATTGTCACATATTTATCGCCACATACATGTATGTAAATAATTTGGCCAAATATTGATCTTGCTTTTGGACTAGTGAATATTCGCATAAATTACGTACACACAACCTTCCTAATATTCTAAATAAATTAATTTAGATAAGAGGTATTATTTTGGTAACATGCTGTTTCAAGTAATCTATTAGAAAATTAATAATTCGAAATAAATATTATAGGTGAAATTGATTGTCCCTTTACATTTTATTTTTAGTTTTCTTTCTTCTGTTTTATCAAAAAATAGAAATGGAATGGAACAGCATTGCAGGCGCCATGTAAACTATTGCTGGACGGCGCCACAAATTCTAATTTTTTTCATCTAATTGCATCAACCTATTTTAATCCATATGCACACGCATCAACCACCATTTTAGATGCCTTGATTCATCACAATTTATGATGCAATCATAAATGCTTAAAGGTATTGAAAATCATGTAGCGGGTGCCAAACGGGAAAATTGCAACAGAGGCCCCATACAAAATATTAGTAGACTTTTCTCAATCTTTTAATTTGTTGCAACTGTCACCCCAAACATTTCGAAACGTTGTTACAGAGGTCCTTTTGGATGGTTTTCATCCAACTGTCTGTTAGTTGACTAAGAATTTTGACTTTGACCGTTATTTAATATTTTTGGAAGGGTAAAATAGTAATTTTCCATTTATTACATTAAAATAAGTTAGAAATTAAATTATAAAAAATAAGAAATTAAAAAATAAAAAACTCCCAACGTCTTCTTCCTCCCAACCCCAACCCCAACCCAAACCAAACCCAAAAATAGTTATCGCCACTGCCACCTCTACCTCCATCTCCAGTCATAAAAATCCAAATCGAAATGTAACCCACAAAAATATGAGGACAATAATTCGCACATTGCATCCACCATATCCTGACCAATTTGTTGTTGCATTTTTACAAATGAAACCTTAGGAAATTCTACATCCTTTACATCACAAATAGCAATGGACCCGAAATCATTCGCAGCGTAAAATAAGCCATTAAAAATAAATTACTTCCTCACAATATGATCGTGCTTCGTCAATGAATTTCCAAGAATTTTCCCCCTTTTCACAATATGCCAGATCTCCGTGCCAATTAAGAATCGCGAAGGCAGTGAATTTCGAGTCATTATAAGGGTTGTGAAAGAGAATGACATTTTTAATAAAATAGTCGAGCATTTTCCTTAGATTACAAGCATAGACCTCGGCGCCTGGAGGCTGGAGCGTGTATTCATGGCCTATGCTATAGAATCGAAATTTAAGACATTTGGGACAGTTGAAGGTGCTATGAGATTAACTTTGGCACGGGTCATAGGGTTAATGAGGAAAATAGAAGGGGATTCGTCGTTAAGAATGAGCTAGCCGTGGGAGGAGCCAACGTGGCGACGACTGGGGAGGCTTCTGGTGGCGTGAGGGTGGGGGTGGGGGTGAGAGGAAGAAAACGTTGGGAGTTTTTAATTTCTTATTTCTTATTTTCTATAAATTAATTTTTAACTTATTTTAATGTAATAAATGGAAAGTTGCTATTTTACTTTTCCAAAAATATTAAATAATGATCAAAGTCAAAATTCTTAGTCAACTAACAAACATTTGGATGAAAATCGTCCAAAAAGGCCTCCGCCACAACGTTTCGAAATGTTTTGGGTGATGATTGCAACAACTTAAAAGTTTAGAAAAAATCTGCTAATATTTTAAATGTTTGGAGCCTCTACTGCAATTCTCCCTAATCCTTAATTCGGAAAAGGTGGCGACCGTGTTGCCATATTTTTATGCAATAATTGTTAATACATATATTGACTCAAATTCATACAATTGACCTTAAGTCAGCCTTTGAATTTTACCTTTTTATTATTATTATTATTTTTAAATCCCAAAATTCTTCAATTCGAAATTTAGGGCCAAAATTTGTATCCCAAATTTGAAAATTCAAAATATGAATTTTTTTCCTAAAATTCTTTCTTGACTCTCAATGATTTGAGCCACGTTTGATTTTCATTTTTATCAAAATACATTTTTCTCTTTCCTTTTNACTTTTAAACACAACAAAACTACTCTTGAAAAAAATTCATCAACTTGATACCTAAGGAATTTCGTCAAACTTTAAGTTGTCATCATTACGAAAACAAAAGGACTAAAAAAAGAATAAAATTCTATGACTTTTCTTGGGTTGGTGAATAGGACCAAGATAAGGATTATTCCATATACGCTCCTGTGACTTTCTTCGCTTTTAACTTTAATTAAAGATATATAAATTCCTTTTAGCTTGTGGTATACAAAAATATAAATAAATAGATTTCTCTCAACGTTCAATGAGACAAGCACATCAATGCAAATGGACGATTACAAGTTTGATTCTCCTAAGGCTTATATAAAGACAATTTTAAGAAGTTATTAAAGCGAACAAAATCTTGAATTTAAATTCAGAATTCAATTATCAAAATTATAATTGTCGGATGTTCGCTGATGTGGTAATGAAATGATGTGGTTGAAGATAAAAATACAAACAAATAAATTTTTCCGTTTCTTTATTGCTGCAAATGGCGTGGGAGTGGGCGTGGAGGGGAAAGGTTGGAATTTCATGTGACAAGTACTTAAAAGTTCTAGGGTAATTATATTTATACAACAAATTTTATTATTATTTTTATTTGTACCACATTTTAATTACACAGAGGTTTCTAATATTTGCTTACTTTTGCTTTTTATGTCCAACTTTTTTTTCGTAGCATTGTCGTTCTTAACCTTCAGTTAATTAATATATTTTGTCTGTAATCATGATTTTCATCAAAATATCTACTAATGAGCATCGAAAAAAGGATAAATTTTTTTGTTTAGTTTTTGTATTAGTTATTTATTTCGATTATTTAAAAAATATGAGAGATAAATATGTCTTTTTGGTTCTCGTAACAAACATTTTGGAGAAAAATTATCTCTGTAAACAAGATGAAAAAATTAATAGAGAGTTGATGATAAAAAAAAAATGCTGCGAACATAAGTGTAAAAATAAGAAAATTTTGGGGATATTCATTGTAATTAAAATATGGTGTAGTTTACAAAAATGGTTGTCCGATTATATTTACTCAAAAATCTGTAAGGATATAGATTCCCAATGGAACTCAGAAAGTTTTATAAGCGTAGCTGAAATATTTGACTTAGTTTTTCTTTGAAGCACGTCAAAGGTTAGAATAATATTCCTTTCAGACATCCCTATTGCACTTTAAGATTTTAATGCCCTTCGATTCAGAAAAAGCATTGATGCAGACACAAGTCTATAGATATAAATATGTATACATTTCAAAGTCATAAAATGTATTATTATATTCGTAGATAGTTAATACAATGACTATCATTCATTAGTAAAGTTCATTGTATCGAATAATTCATCAATGAGTCAATTTTTCGTGAAATAATACTAAATGCAGTCGCTCACTATCGCAGTCGTCCTACATAATATACATGTGGCGGTTAATATTTTGATACATTAATGTAAAAGTTTTTTTTATTACTTTACACATCAAATCACTAATCGCAACATGTAT
>NC_036250.1:10559593-10602832 GCF_002742605.1 Olea europaea var. sylvestris | reverse complement strand
CAAACTTTGCCCGAAATCTTGTCCTATTAACATGAAATAATTAATTAAGCAAATAATTATTGGATTCGATGAGAAATAATAAATTATAAGAAGACAAAAGAGATCAATTAATAAATACACGGAAAAAGAATCATTCTAGCTTCCGGAATTATTCTTCTACCTCAATTATTATTTCATTAAGAACAAACAAAGACTTTGACAGCCCCCCATGAGTTGACTATGCGGCAAAAAGGCATTGCTCGAGTACGTCACCTTTAATTTCAATATTAACAAATAAAGCGACATTAATTTAATTTATTAGATAGTTTGACGATGGATACAAGATATCATTATATCAAAAAATTAACCTTTTATTTCAATGTACGTGTTTGCAATTGGTCAACGTCACAAAGATTAGTTTACATTCAGTCCCACATGAGATTTTCTTCAATGAGTTTATAAAAATCTATCAGATTGTGAATGGAAAAAGCCAAAAAAATAAATAAATTGTCGACAGTAGAAAGACAAATAAGATATTTCTTAATAATTTTGACATGACAATACAAACGGTAATTGTGCATAAAAATAACTCATTATTTTAAAAGTAACCGTGCAGATCCATTAGGTAAATGAATAAAAAAATCAATAAGAATTTGAGAGCACAACCAACAAGGTATCATAGTTCATTAGATGAAGAGCCTACTCGACTCGACATGCAATAGAGAGTAAAGACATGTTTGAATGTTAAGAAATGTAGTAACTTTTGAGCATAGAATTTCTTGTAGTACGACCTCTCTATGCAACCTAGAACAACTTTTTAGTGATCATGATCAACGAATCTGTTACGCTCCTATCTGAACCACCTTGGAATGTCCACCATCATACACTCCGATCTGATAGACATCCACTCGAAGTGGTTCCGAAGTGATGTCCCCAATGTCAACGATCTTCTATCACACTAGAGACATAGGCGATTCTGCTGAACTGACCAAATCACCCTCGCCCCTAAGGCCGAGGCGAATCTGCCGCCAATTTTAGAAGGGGATCTTTGCCAAGATCCTTTCTGCCCCTAAGATTTAAATTGACCTTACGTCTCCATGAGGCTAGTTGATGTGACTTATCAACTTTATGTCAACTCAACTTGGGAGAAGCAAATACTCGACGCCTATGAGCAGACACCTCATAGCGTTAGACGTATACACGTGCCCTATATTCAACGGTTCATCTCACCTATAAATACCCAAGGGTTGGTAAGAGGCAAAGGTAATGAAACTCTTACTATATAGCACTCCATAGCAAGTATATATATTTTCTCCTCCCCCTTATTATTTTGCACAACCCCTGAAAGGCACTGTTCCGACCACCTGAATCTGACTTGACCGTCGGAGTGTATACAATCGCCACCACCCCCGCTGATCCCGACCGTGTGTATCTGACCATGCGTTGATGTGCGCAGGGAGGAATATGTGGAGTAGCTATCAATTGGCCACGTTGAAGGTCCAATTTTCGAGGTCAACAGAATCTATATGAGTAAGAGTTCAAAATGGTGTCAAAATTCATGTGATGTCTAGATTATTAATGTGCAATAGAAAGTATGCACAAATAATTATCCAATATAAAAAGCACAACCTCTCTACATAACCACAACAACCCAAAGTATATCTAGATATCAAGATGGATCTTCCAGTAAGAATTTTAAAACACCCAAAATGGTGTTACAATCTGCTTCGTGAAGAGCTTATTTGACACAATTATGGCATGTTTAAAAATTAGTAAATAATTACGTAATTATAAAAGCCCTATCTCTCTAAATAACTGACAAAGATAAAACAGCGAATCGCTTTCTTTAAGAATTTAACAAAGAAACCAAAATGGTGTCACAATTCACTTGATGAAGAGCTTATTTAATAAGCAATAGAAAGTATGACTGTGTTTGAAAGTTAATAAAAGTGAGAAGTATTTATGCAATTTTAAAATCAAGATGTTTCTACAGCACGAATCAAAATTCTCTAGTACAAAAATCAACACAAATCACAATACATTAGGTTAAAAATAAAAATAAAAATAAAAATAAAAAAATCATAAAATTTGAAATAAGTACACGTCTCACGTCAAGACGATGATATTTGTCAAAAATAATAAGTATTGGATTAGATGAAAATTAGTCTTTCAGTATGAGAGGACAAAAGTGATCAATTAATATGTATATGGAGAAGGATCATTGTACCTCAATTATTATTATTATCTCACTAGGAACAAAGACTCTGAGAGTTCCATAAGTTGACTATGCGGCAAACGTCCGTTGCTCGACTATGTTAATTTAAATAGCAGAACCCGACATAAATGGCTTCTTGAAATTGGAAAAGGGAAAAGGAAAGTTATTTATTAGTGCATTCCAGTAAGGAAGTTGGACTCTTCGATTTTGTTTACACACTTTCATACTGTGAGTCAAATGCATTTGTTTACATTTTTACTGTTATTAATTTCTGTTCTTTTTTGTTTTTCGGTTAAATTTTTGGGTAAATTGTTTCAAGATTCGTTACCTTTTTGGAGCATTGAATTTTTATTATGGAGGAAATTGGGGTTTCTTCTACATTGATTACAGTGTAATCATATTGGTTCTTCGCAGAGCGTTAAAAATCTCTGTGGCGGCTGAGAAAGACTGGACTGAAGGGGAAGATAAAGAAGGAACTGGGTTTCATCAATCTTACTGGAAAATCATATTCTTTTACTTCAATTTTGGGTGTGTTTTCTCTTTTATCAAAAAGTTATGATTTTTAACATTGGTTCTCTGTGATTGTGTGTAGTGTGTGTCTCTTTGCTTTACGTATCCATTATTTAGTCCATAAATATATCATATAATCCAACGATTTCTTCCCAAAGTACACATATCGAACATGAACAACAAACAACCGATTTTTCCTTTTTTTCATGATACGTTGTTCGAAAAAAAAAAATTTTGACCCCACAGTTCAGATGGTCTGGGTCCGCCCCTGACTATGTGCATATTGAATTCTGATGTTAACAAGTATAAATGACATTAATTTAATTTATTAGATAGCTTAACGTTATTTATGAGGAATAGAATGTTTCTTATATAAAATGACACCCTTTAATCGAGTAGAAATAATCATTACAATTACACTTCTAATAATCTATGAGTTCAACTGATTCATACCCATCAGTTAAAAGGGTGTTTGATGGGGATTTTGAAAATTGATTTTTTGGCCGTTAGAGATAAAAGCGGATCGTATCTGTGAGAGAATAATTCAAAAATGACGACTGCAATAGTGAAATAATGGTTGAAAAATTGTTTCACTTCGCTTAAAATCCCGGCCATAAAGATTCTTGAGAAGTTTTGTCCTTTTTCACAAAGGCAGCCTCACTTCTTTACATAAAGAATGAGTACTACCTTTATTTTCGAAAAGTGAAAAAATTAATCAACGCTAAACATGAATTCTTTGAATATAGAAGAGACAATTTTATCATAACTATGTCGGCTAAATAAATCTCCACGTGGATTAACTTGCTAAAAGCCTCTCTTGAAGTGGTTTTTTATTTTTTTCGTAAAAATATGTTGCAAGAGATATTTACTATAAAATCTAACACACAATTAAATATATAATTAAAAACATTAATCTATCTTCCCTTTGACAACTAATTTACAAATAATTATCATAATTTTAATCATTCATTCAAAATTATTACTTATTTATTAACTATTCATTTTGTGACACTTATCAGCCCTTGTTTAATGGGGATTAAAATTAAATTTGTATTAGATTTTGATTAAAGTTTTTGAAATTTGTGTTTGAAAAGTTGCGAAAATTCATGAAAGATGTGATCAGTACTAGTTGTTTAATTTTTACTTAAATTAAAATTAATACTAAATAGGGGCTCAATATTATACAAATTGGATGGCTAGAAAACGGTCAACTATTGTAGGAGAAGTAGTATTCACACGAAGACTAGGACGATAAATTAATCAGAAAATCAGTCAACTATGGCTGTCCAGATATTCTTGGTGCGACCCCGCATCACATCCAGTCAGGGGCCACCAAATATTCTCACTTACTAGCTAATTGCCCGAAGAGCCTAACTCAACTACTACTGTGCTTCTCACGTTGAATAGACGACACGACTCAACAGCATATTAAAATATTTTTCATTTAACAGAGGGATGACAAACGGACCAAATCGTCTGCGAGTTCACGAATTCAATTCGTTGCAGCTTAATCCATGGACTTGTTCTGAAACGACCTGACTCGTTTTCAATTTCATTTTATTAATTTCTTAAAAAATGAGCTGGATCATTGGCTCGTGACTAGATCGGCGAGGCCTACTCCGGCCCACAAGTTGAAGGATCAAATCAAGCCCACTTTATGGACACAAATGGAGCTCGTGTGTCTAAGGCTCGAGATGGTTTGTTTTAACCCATTGTCACCCCAACTTAATACGTAATGAGTACTTCTTCCTATTTCATATGAATTAAAAAAAATGCGTGTTTTTAAGTTATCATATGCATGAAATTTTTAGTTCATTAAGATTAACCAAAACTAGAAACGAGTAGGATAAACTTTCGAGTTAGAAATTAGGTATAAAGGGATGGTACAATAGTAGCCACAAGCATAAGATTATATAATAAATATAGAGTTTCTATCGAATATCTTATTTGAAAAATTGATCCAATTTAATCATGTATGACTTAATTATAATGTTCTCACATCCTACACTATTTTATTTATCGGTTGTGCTATATGTACATTACGACTTACAGATTTATTTACTAACAGAGAATGTGAAAATATTTGATTAAATTAAAATCTGAATTTAAAAAAAAAAAAAACTCTCTTTTGACACCTTACAAATCTATAAAAGACAATGTGAATGATGATGTATAATAATTAATAAATAATAGTATTAAGAAAAAACTAAAATGAAAATATTTCTATTTAATCGTCCAATCCTATAGAATGTTGAATAATATTTCAATGAATTATTTAGGGTGGCAAAAGAGTCGAGTAGTTCGTCGATTCGGTTAGTCAAAGCTCAGCCCATAGATGACTCAAGCTAGTTTTGAGATAAGTATGAGCTGAGCAAGGAACAACTCGCAAATAAGCCTAAAGTATACGAGTCCACAAGCTCATAAAAAATGTGAACAAAAAATTGAAGAAAATCTCACGAGCTCGGCTCGACCATTGAACACAAGCCAAGCTCCTGGTTAGACAAGCCGAGCCAGCTCGACACGACCCGATCCATTATCACCAATAAAATTATTATTGAGTTAAATGATTATCATATTTAATAAATTTCATCAAATAATATATTGGCTCGTGGATTCGTAAAAAAATGTGAATAAAAAAATTAAAAATATATAAAAAAAAAATCTTGAGCTGATGTGCTCGGCTTGTGAGCTCAAGAGCTCGACTTGGTCTTTGAGCACGAGCCGAGCTCGTGGATAGATAGACTGAGCATACTCGGCTCAATCCTTTGCCATCACTAAAATTATTATTGAGTTAAATGATTATCCGATTTAATAAATTTCATAAAATAATATATTAACCTGAAAAGAATAATTTTCTATTTCTATCAAAATATTCTCGAACTTGATTGATTATTTGGGCAGTGTGAAATCTGACAATGGTCCATGGGATGTCGGCTAGACAGCCTAGACCCATTGCCGCCACTAAAATTATTCTTGAGTCAAATGATTATCCTATTTAATAAATTTCGTAAAATAATATATTAACTTGTAAAGAATATTTTTCAATTTCCATCAAAGTATTCTTGATGGACTATTTGGGCCTCGAGAAATCTGACAATGGCCCATGGGATTTCGGACAGGGATATTTGGGTGGTGGAGACTCGGTGTTGACTCACTAGCGGACGCGGCGATTCTAGAAGGGGTGCTCCACAAATTTTCCTATTGTTGAATCTGTGTAAAATCACCGCCGTCCGTTCACAGATGTGTAACTCGTTTATCGATTCTAGAACGGGTGCTCCACAAATTTTCCTATAGTCCAGTAATTGAATATGGGAAAAAGTCATATATGCCTAAGACATAAAAAATATTTTAATATATACTAAAAAGTAATTTAATTTTATAACATACTACATACACCAAAAATAAAACATGAAACTTTCCTAGATAAAAGTTTGTAACTGAAATTTTTAATATGTAAATATCACGCTGAACATTTACAGCTTGTTTGAACCTCATTATTTAGAAAAAATGCATTTTACTGTATTTTGACATCATTTCAACTATATATTTTTCAATAAAATGATATTAAATGCAAATCCAAAAAAAATTTCTTATTTTTTAACCATATATTTCCTATCAATACACTATTCAAAAATTCATTTTTTCCTCTAAAATGAGGCTCAAACAAGGACTTAATTACACCTACAATAACGGAAATTAAAAAATCCAATATGGAGTTGAATTTTTAGATGCTTGCAGATGTAGGATAAAAAAAAAATTAAAAAAAATCCATTTCCTGCCATGGAATCTTTGAATTTCATCAGGGGCGTTTGATTAGTAGTGTTGATTCTTAATAAAAACCGAGTTTTATTAAGAAATCAAGGTAAGTATGATCATGATGTCTGAATCATCCTAAAAATCATTATGTATCCAAGTAGAAAATGCATTCTCTCTCTTTTGGCCTAGGTATTTGATCCTGATTACACTATTACTACATTTTTATCTAAACATTCCAGTTTGTGTATTCTGCATCTGCATATGAAATTCCTTGTTTACCTTCATTGTTCTATTAACCTGGTAACTCATTTTTTCTTCTTCTTTTAGGTTGAATTTTCAAATATGGTATAATTTCATGACGTGTATTGCGCGATGTATGCGAAGTTCGCTTCTGACTATCACCTATTCTGTAATTATTGAATTTATCCAAATTTCATACAAGCTACGTGTTGTGATGGATGGATATTTGACAAATTTCAAAGCGTGTCCATGACATTATATTCTTTTTTATTATCCATTTTTAAGGTTCATATTCATTGCAGGCAAGTTTGCAATGTATACATCATAAAGTTTGCCAAGTTCATATTTGATGATTCCAGATCTCGTTATTATCGAACCCCGACTACTTGACCCCGATCACACCTCCAACCCCGACCTTATCATCATCTAAAAACACCAAAACCAGCTCGGATATTTGAGGTCGGGGTAGATGTGTTGACTCGTCAACTTCCATATGTGACCTATGGAAGCACTAATCCTACCTTGAACACAATCCCTACCTTCTAGACTCCTTCTTTGACTCAAACAGTGATTTGAATACATGAGGTGAAACACCAACTCTTTTTCCTACGAGGGAGAAGGATTGTGGCAGAATCAGTCCTCCTAGGACTCAACCACTAACACCTATAAATATACAACCTGTGCTCATTCCAAAGGTACGTTCTTCATTATTATCCTCAGTTTATAGTTTCACGCATAAAATTCCCTGTCTGACTTAAGTATCGGAGGGGCGACGAGCACACACATCGTTGCCTTTGTTTCAGGTACTGGAAGGCGCAGTTCGTGTTCCATCCCAGTCATCAAGCTCGAGACTTTCAGGTGATATTTTTTGGTAGCATCAATATTCAACTGGAAGATTCAGCAAATAGCGAATGTTTTTGTTCCCGCAAGCACTATAACAAGCCTAGCGTGTCAACTGTATAAGTATGGAAATCAAAACTAAATGGAGGCAATGAAATTGATTCAAATTCCTTATTGAGATCGTCAGAAAGCTAAGAAGGAAAAGATCGTAAAAATTTCATAGATGACGGACAAGGAGAAATCAAAATTTTATTCTTTTTAGGTTATTTTTTGTTATTTTGTGCAATTTATAGTCATATCTTTTACATATGCTAGCAAAGTTTTGTGCCATGTTGGGTTGGTGAATACGATGAACAAAGTAGGAAGTTCTATGTGGATATTTTTAAGTGATATTGTAGATGCATTTTGCGAATTTCGATTTCTTTTATAATATTTTATTGTATACTATTTCTATCTTATGTAATTTGGTACATGATCTTATATCAATATGTAATCAATTAACACTCACTACCAATACTTTGGTCTATCATGAAATCACAGCTAACAATATACAATGGTTGATTGTGGTTTCTGTCAGGCAATAGAAAATCTGTTGTCCTATAACTCATATATGTTGTGCATCAAGTTTAAATATGGGCATTATATATTCACGTCATGTATGTCGTGCTTTTTAAGGTTTCAACAATTAAAGGCACTTGCCATTTTCTAGTTTCATCATGATATTATTACATTTGTATGACAACATTTATCGGTTGTTTGCAATTGTTTTCTATTGGGTAATAGATATTATGGTGTCGTATTAGATAAACAATTATAATCCAATGCTAGCACTTCATTTGTGAATTTGATACTGTTGAATTTATTACCAGCTGTGGTAAAGGTAACAAAACATTTCATAATCAGCTTCACACAATCTCGATTAAGTGACATGTTAGATATAACAATATAGATTACATATACAAACCAAAATGCAAAAAACAAAAAAAGAAAAAAAAAAGGTTAAAATGACATTTTAGCTCTAACAATCTACAATTTTGCATTACATAAAAGAAATCTACATTAAACAACGCATAAATATGATAGTTCTATCAAATACAATGGAATTTTAGTATGTATCTGTTCTACGAATTACAATGCCCATATTGCAACGTTACATCAATAATCTTTGGATGTCTTCATTGCAGACCATGATCAGTTATTGATATTGATGACAGGTTGCAAATACACTTTACAATAGACAAATGGTACAAACCATGGTCAGTTATTTGGCAACACCATTCGTTCCTTCACGCCTTGCCCCCATTTCCTCCACATGCTTCTTGTCCTATGTACAACAAAATGAAAATTAGCTCAAATTGAAAGAACATCATGAAATGGAAAAGAATAATTTACATACTGAGCCATCATGAAATGGAAAAGAATAATTTACATACTGAGCCAAATCTTTGAAGCAAGTCACTAGGAAAAATAGTTTGGCCACATCCACGCACTAAACTTTCTTCGAGTTGTGCTTTTCTACTCTTTCAGAAGTGTTATATATTTGATCTTCAACATTCGATGATAAGAGATCATTGATTTGATATACAAAATATGAATTTATCATATTGATATATGAAGGTGAGTAATCTGTGGGTTGATTTTGATTTTCTGGATTAGAGGATTAGGGATTTTGATTTTGGTGTAAAATGGTTGTGGAATTGAGGTTTTCTTTGGTAAAGACAAAAACATTAATTGAATAAATTAAATTGGGGCTTGTTTGGTGAAGCGACAGAAGCTTTCAAAAAAAAAGTCAATTGAAAAAAAAAGTTATAATGTATATTGTGAATTATTATTTTAAAATGGGTATTACATGCAATTTCCTAACAGGCCTGATTGTAGATGAGCCTTACTTAGATTGGTTGGGCCCATATCCTGGACTCGAAATCTAGTGTTCCTATGTTGTTGGGCCAACCGGTTGAGATGGGCAACCCCTTGGATGGAGTTCCTAATAGAGGACTAAGCCACGTTGTTGGTGGGCTGAAATTTTAGCCATAAATTTTTGCATGTCGTCCTATTTCAGTCGAACACTTGTCAAAGGCTCGATTGACCTCATCAACTACATTTCTTCGGGTTTTTGGGAATCAGAGCACTTGGTTTGTGACGTTGATGAAGAATAGGACCTTAAATCCTTATGAAATTAAGACATGGAAAATACATTGCACAAATTATCTGGGCTTTTGATTGTAGTTAATTTAGTGTTGGGCCCTTATACGTGTATGCATGTGCTTGGATGGACAACTTCGTGAAGGATAAGAAATTCTCTTATATGTGTATGCATGTGCTTGGATGGACGATCTTAAACGTAGCCAATCTCAGCCACACTCCCCACACCACCAGACCCTACAAGAGAATAACGCGTTGTCGTAACTCCATTTCTGCCTTCATTGAATTAATTAATAAATATACTTTTCGCTTTCATTGTTCTTTGAAAAAATAAAAAATCGATAAGCTCATGAACAAACTTAGCTCTATCCATCACAAGCCCAATCAAAGAGCCGCCCAAGCTCCACTTTTGGGTAAACGAGCAGGCCAGCTCGGCTAGTAGCCCAAAAAGCCTGAGCTCGTCTAGGACACGAGCCGAGTCAAAAGTAAGAGCCCATGAACCGGCACGGTGCCACTCCACATAAATACCTAAATGTAAATTAGTATCAAATGGTATTTTTGGGACTAAAATTCGTGGAAAAATTAAAAAAGGGTATTTCAGATTTTCCACCAAAATATATAGTACAAGCTTTCCATGTCAAAAACAAAAACCTCAATTATCAAAAATTCAAAATACAAATCAATTCATATAGTCACTTGTACCGCAAAAGTGTCCCTTGTTTAATACGTTAATTAAACAATATATATCACCAACATTGCACCAAGAACATGGGCCATGCCCAAAAATTAGAGGATTTGTCTTTAGGAAGTTAAGGCAATGGTCCCCTCCTATTTCGTAAATATTTTTGGATTTCAATTTTCAAGGAAAGTCCAAGGATTGGTGGTCATGTCGGATGGCACACCGTTCAAAATGAGTGATTGATTATTCTGCTCGACTTACTTGTATCTAATGACTCAATAAGTTGGTGTAAGTTGGCATTACTTCACTATGTGCACCACTTAAGTCTGTATATAGGTCTGATTTCCTCCCAATTACGAATTGAGCACACTTCAAACTTCACCACACATAGTGTGGAATTCAGCCTCTTTTGAAAAGAATTTATAAATTATTTAAATTATAAATTGGTACAAATGAACAATGAATAAGTGAATAATATTTGTGAATTTATTAAAATATATGATTGGAGATGAAATTTGATCATTTACAAATAATTTATGAATTATCCAATAGATAAAATATAAGGAAAATTAAATATTTCAACTTTATTAAAATAGTATTCATAATTTCAGTCGGATTAAACATCTTTACCATATGAATTATGACAAAAGGGTTTACAGAATTCTATGTAGCGAAAAATAATTTAATGGAAGAGATATTGTATTTCATGTTACCAGATGAGCTGCTTGTCGTCGTCTGAGGATAGAAATAGGACACATATTGCGCAGCACAAAAAATCATCGTACACGTGTCTGATGATAAAAATTGACTAATTGTTCAATACGTATCTCTCAGCCACGAGCACCATATCCAATATTATCTCTTGCACACTCACCGATGAGCACTTATAATCATTCTGAGAATCCAATTCATTTTCCTTAACTCGATTTAGGAAAAATTCTGATGGTGGAAATGAAACCCTCAAGTCTTCAAGCTCTGATCACTGTCTTCTTCAATTTTATAGTGCTTCCAGTCTTGGCAACGGCGGATCTCGACGGCGGTGGCGCCACCAGTATAGTGTTTACTACTTTGGGAAGATCAAGCTATGCCTTCGACATCTACTCCCTCCCAATATCTGGCCCAGCAAATGAACTGAAACTCACTGATGGAGAATCTATCAATTTCAATGGCCATTTTCCGTCTTTTTCATCATTATCTAAAATTAATCCTCTTCTAGCCAAACATGTCCTTCCCTCTGCGGCTCCATTGATACACCTCATTTACGTTACTGAACGTAATGGGTCATCCAGTATTTACCTGGATACGGTTTTTCACAGTACTGGGCCAAGATCCACACTTGAAGTTCCGAATGAGTCGAACGGGAATTATGAACGAGTGAAGGAGTTGAAGCGGGTTCAGACTCGTTTGATGGGGTCGAATCGGAGGGTATCAATGAAGGATAGGCCGAGTTTAGTGGGTGAGAGTTTGATCTACGTGTCGACTCATGAGGACCCGGGCGTGCCACGAGCTAGTTGGGCTGCAGTGTACTCGACTGAGCTTGTGACTGGAATGACCCGGAGGCTGACGCCTAAAGAGATGGCGGATTTCAGCCCTGCCGTGTCTCCATCGGGGATTTGGACTGCGGTAGCGTCGTACGGGGAGAAAGGGTGGGCAGGAGATGTTGAAGAACTAGGGACTGACATCTACGTGTTCTTGACTCAGGACGGATCAAACAGAGTTAAAGTGATTGAGCACGGTGGGTGGCCGAGCTGGAGTGACGATTCGACTCTGTACTTTCATAGAAGATGTGAAGATGGATGGTGGAGTGTTTTCAGGGCGACTCTCCCGATTCAAAACGGACAACTCGGTGTCGACCCGGTGGCGATTCAGCGAGTTACACCAGCGGGTCTACACGCGTTCACACCTGCAGCTTCTATAGCTAATAAGAGTTTCATAGCAGTGGCTACTAGAAGACCCGGAAACGACTATCGCCACATTGAGCTATTCAACGTTGTTTCCAATAAATTTACTGAATTAACCCAACCCGTTTCACCAAATGTCCATCACTTGAACCCGTTTATCTCAACGGACGCTTCCCGGGTCGGGTATCACAGATGCAGAGGTGTAAACAATGATGGGGAGAGTAACAATTTGTTACTTGAGAATCTCCAAAATCCATTATTACCCGGAATTTCTTTATTCCGGATTGACGGGTCGTTTCCTTCGTTTTCCCCGGACGGGGAACGTATTGCCTACGTGAAGCTTCCGGGTGTCTATGTGATGAACCATGACGGGTCGGGCGAACGGAGTGTTTCTACGAGAATGGCCTTTACGACAGCATGGGATTGGAAAAGAAAAGGAGTTGTCTACACAAGTGTTGGACCTACATTTGCTAGTGAAAGCACAAAAGTTGATATAATTTCGATAAACGTCGACGACGATGTCCCGAGCTACAAAAAATTGACTTTCGGAGGTGAAAATAACGCATTTCCTTCACCTTCACCCGATGGAAAATGGGTCGCGTTCAGGTCGGGTCGATCAGGTCACAAGAACTTGTACATAATGGATGCTTTGAATGGAGAAGCGGGCGGGCTTTATAGGCTCACGGAGGGTCCATGGTCCGATACAATGTGCAATTGGTCACCGGATGGAGATTGGATTGCTTTTGCATCGGATAGAGAAAATCCGGGTTCGGGTAGCTTTGAGTTGTTTAAGATTCACCCGAATGGTACGGGGCTCCAGAAAGTAATCGAAAGTGGTTCGGGTGGACGGGCCAACCACCCATGGTTCAGCCCGGATGGGAAGTACATTGTGTTGACGTCCGATTATGCAGGAGTATCGGCTGAGCCAATTTCGAACCCTCATCATTATCAGCCTTATGGTGATATTTTTGTGATCAAATCAGACGGTTCTGATATAAGAAGATTGACGCATAATTCTTATGAAGATGGGACCCCAGCTTGGAGCCCCAAATATATGAAGGCCGTTGATGTTGAATGGTCTAACGGTGGAACAGAGTGTTCATTTGAAGATTGCCACTGGCTTAATACAAGCACTAGCACTATCACTATCACTATCACACCGGTTGTTGAGGCTTATTACTCAAGTGCACCTAAAATGCAATGTGCTCAATGATAATGTGTACATTAATTTTCATTTCCTATGTCTGTATGGTGTGTTTGGTACGTTATATTGTACATGAAAAAATGAGAATAATGAACAAATAAAAGTATGTTATAATATTTTCGCATGTACCATTTGTTCGATATCTTGATGGCTAAAATTCTAGAGGAGTTTGAATTGATTGAAGATAATTTTTCCTAGTATAGAACAAAGAAGGTCAAACCATCGGGGACATGTCCAATGGAAGTAAACATAAATATTACTTGAAAGTAGAGTGTCTTAACAATTAATATAATCTTAGTAGGGTTGCTGAGTTCATGTTGAGTTTCATGCAATTTGTATACATAAAAAATCATATATAATTGAAGCACTTGTTCAATCAATACAATTATAAAGTTCATTAATAAAGGATACAAAGGTGCCGCCCTCCAAATAAAAAATAAAAAAAATTCAATGACTTGATTTGAGAAATATATTTCAAGTCTTTGGTCAGAATTTTGGACCCAATTATTGACTTGACGAAATTTTTGTTGTAGGCATAGCGTTGAAGGGTTAAGCAAAGAGCTTTTCACTTTTGTTGATGTTACTTTGAAATGATTGATCTCGTTAATAACAATATTAAGAAGATAATGACATCACACACTACTAGTCGTGTGGTAAAATTGCATGTTAGTTGCCAAACATCCCAACTTTCCAGGAAAATCGACCACTAATTTTCGGGTTTTATTAGTTTCATTGTTAACATACCCAATCCTACCAAAGTTCTTTTAATTAGTCATTTGAAGTGTATACGAGAAGTAAATTTACATCTATATTTTTCTTATTCCTATTTTTGGTGCATACCATCCAAACAGTCTCTTAATATCTTTCCTTTTTTTTTTTTCAAGTTTTTCGTCTTTTATTCTCAGTCCAATGTTGTATTTACTATTGCCAAACATCCGAACACGTTGTATTTGCTATTTACAAAGAATAAAGTTTCATACTATTTAATCAAACATATTCAATAAAATTTAATCAAAATCTATATTTTCTTAAAATTTAATATTATTCATGGAAAAATTAATAGTCTATTGTTCAAAAATAGAAAATAAAAAATGTCAAATGTACAAATCATCTCGACATGGATGGAAAATGACTCATTAGAGTTGCTTAGTTCATGCCATCAAAGTTATTCATTTAGTGGAGCACTTGTTTGATTCTAGTTACTTGATTTTAGTAACATATTCATCACAATGTGGATTAAATTATTAACAATCAACAAAATAGTGATTCAAGATTTAGGTAATAAGTTTGCATCCAAATCGTATTTGAGTATTAGCTGTTAATACTAAAACTAGGAAGAGAATGAAATAGCAAGAGTTGAATAGAAATTTGAGGTTAAATATACTGACGCTATATGTTTCTTTTGTCTTGTCACATTTATGTTTTTACTTTGGAGTGGCAATTGAACAGAGCGGTTTGTCGAAATCGGGCTCATGGGCTACCCGGGCTTGTACAATAGCTAGCTTGAGCCGAGCTCAGCCGCTCGTTTGGCAAGCCGAACTGGCTCGGCTCTCCAAATGGGCGAGCGCTCATTGGCGAGCCCACGAGCTCGCAAGAAATGAGGCTCGTGGCTCGTGTAGCAACAGTGATCTGGTCACTTTTTTAAAAAGTTAAAAAAGTGACTGTCGTTTTCAGTCATTAAACTATGAATAGTGGCCAAACAGCCACAATTTTTTTTTCCCCAAATTTTTTCTATAAATACCCATATACCCCATTCTCATTTTCACAACAAATATATAATCTCTCTCTCAACTCTCAAGTCTCAATTCTACATTTATATTTTATACAATAATTCTCTCTGAAGCTTACATTTATTTTTGTGACATTTATATTTTTACTGTTTTACATTCATACTTACTAGTTACTAGATTTCGACTTCATCATAAACAAATGGATTTATACTCATTTTTGAGGTCTTGTTCGGTACGGAAGGAGGTGAATCGTCTATTACGCCACAAAATCAATTTCAGAATAAATTTTTCGATCTAAATGACGTACCTATACTTAAAGATATTCTAGATTTGGGTGTTCATGGAAGCAATAATTCAATTGATTTGGACGATGTTGACGTTCCCGAAGCGGAATAAGAAGAGGAAGAAGAAGTTGAATTAAACATTCTCGATGCGAGGGGGGAAAGCAAAAGGAAAAAAAAGGAATTAAACATTCTCGATGCGATGGAGTCATCGAATCTAAAGTAATATATAAATACTATCAACAAATATTGGTATGGCAATAAGGAATTGCTACCACCCACCTCAACCACCACTACAAAGCATGTGCGGCCAAATATGGACTTCTTTTAGCTGGTCAAACACGATTGTAATTTGGCAGTCTAGGCGTTGGTTCTACGACTTCGCCCATGTCCACGTGGCTGTATTCGGAGGAGAAAGCTAGAACCAAAATGGTGAAACTTGTTATCGGTGTTGAGATGTCTCTGGCAATTGCAAACAACCAACACTTCATCTCATACATGAAAGAATATCTGTAACTGAAGTTCGTTTGAGTAAGTCAAAATACTCTACGTTTACATACAACACAATATTTCATTGACTCAAAACAATAATTAATTATGAATTTACAAAAATATGGGGGTATTATATCTTTAACTTCAGATATATGAAAATTGATTAATAAAAGAGCGTATATAGTTGCAACTGCAAGCTATATAGACCCACTTAGGTGTATGCATAGGAAAATTATTACTTTTAGAATTATTGAATTTCCTCACAACGCTAATAATATATATAATACTATTATGAATGTTATTAGAGAATGTCATTGTAAGAGTAAAATTTATTATTTTACTTTCGATAATGCTAGTGTTAATAAAGTAGTTGTCGATAAATTGTGTAGATTACTGCAACCTAATTTCGGTGGGTATTTGTTTCATATTTGTTGTATGCGCCATATTTTGAATATAATTGTGCAAAATGGTTTAAAACATATAAATGATGAAATTCAAAAAGATTAGAAACGCAGTAATATATACAACGATCTCCTCTAGTGAAAAACAAACATTTGGGGATTATTGTGCCGAAGTTGGAGGTGCCAAATGCTAGAACATTTGTTAGTAACGTAGGATATAAATGGAACTCCACTTACTTATTATTAAAGTCTTGCGATTGTTTTGAACATTTAATAACAAAATTTTATAACAATAGGTACATTAGACATGATAACGACTCTATATTGTATAAATCCGATTGACTTTTAGCTTTGAAAGTTAACAAAATTTTGACATCTTTTTATGGCTTCACAAATATTTTATCTGACATTTACTATCATACTAGTTGTATGGTGCTTGAATGCCTTTATATAATTGAAAGAACATTTCATAAAAATAAAAAAAACTTTGATTTTAGGACAATTATACATGCCATGGAATTGAAGTTTAAAAAATATTGGGAAGACTTGTCTATGTTATTTCTTTTAGTATGCATAATGGACCCCGACATAATTTATCAGGGAACTAAATATGTAATTGATCAAATTTCAAAAGCCTTAACTTTCAATACACTTATCACCTATAGGAATTTAGAGCAAACATTATATGAGATGTTTGAATTATATGCGAAACAAATGGATACAAATGTTAGTCGAGTACCTTCTATACCTACTCCTTCCGCTAATATTGAAGAAGATGACGTCGGAATATTAAATTTATTTGAAGGGATTAATACATATAGATATGATGTAACTGTAATAAGTTCATCTAGTGCTATGTCGTTTATATCTACATCTCATCAAACATCGGACGCAAGTCCAAATGCATTGTCTGCTAAATTAATTGATTACTTCGATCATAATCTGCCAACAAAAAAAACATTAAAAAGAGTTCAGAATAAGTAATTGAATTCTGGCGAAAGTATGAACAACGATGGCCAGTTATTTCTACAATTGCAAAATATTTGTTGTCATCTCCGATTAGCACAGTTGCTTCGAAATCTGCTTTTAGTGCAGGTAACAAGAGTTTTGTCCGATGTCGGAAGTCGGCTGAAAGATGATATTTTGGAAGCATTAATGTGCGTGAACGATTGGCAGGACGTTCATTTCCGATTACAAGATAAATTTTTTGAATTTGAATGTCGCCAGGTAAGTGATATTTAATTTAATTATATTAATCAAAATTTCTTATTTTTTAATCGTTACTTTTAACTTTCTTGTACACCTTATTAGTTCCTCATGTACAATTTTTAACTCTACCTACTCAAAATTTATGTAGTAAGTCTCAAGCCTGGATAAAGGATGAGGGTTTATATTTTATTTTATCTATTTAATAAAAATATTGAAAAATCAACGAGCTCAAGAGCCGAGCTCGCCCTTGAAGTGACGAAATGAGCATGAGCTCGGTTCGGCTCATTGCCACCGCTATTTTCACTTTTTTTTTTTTATTAACTTCTTATTATCAATCTTCTATTAATTAATAACTTATTTATTCTGTGATTATTATTTGTGTCCGAATGTTATATTAGCATCTTTAAAATTAAGCTTTTATATTTTTTTTATTTAAAATTATGAGCGACTTTTATAATGGACTTTTTGTTAGAAACTTCCATCCACGACAAGACGTGATAATACGAAAGTTAATAATAAGTATACAACAAAATAAAAGTTTGAAATATAAATACGATAATGAGCAAATGTTAAAATCTTGTGAATAAAAGTGGTTTTAATATTTAACTGAAGACAAAAATCTTGTATATATTACACTCTTTCAATATGTTTCGTAAGTATTACTAGATATGAAGTGTGACAAAACAGATTTTACCTTTACATTTTCTTATTTAATCGTTTAATCATTTTAATAAGCATTTTTTTGAACTTTTGCTAACTACAAGCTAATTTTTTATTTTTGGTAGAAAAAAGTGTAAAATATTTATGAAACTTAAACTTTATATAATTGCCAAGATCTTCATATCAAATCACTAAGAAAATTAATTAATGTGAAACATGACTTGAACCATTGATTTATATCTTGAATATTGAATCTTGAAACTTAAATTGCAATCCTTTAATCTTGACTTCTAGGACTTTAAACTTGATTTTTTCAATCCTTCTTCTTGAATTCCTTTATATGAATTTTGGATTTTACTCTTTTATATACTTTCTTTTAATTATTTTTGTGTTGATGGGAAGCACAAAAAATGAGAAGTCGAATATGAATTGGGAACTATAATCTTATTTATATTTTCATATGTATTTCAGTCTATCTATGAAACAAAATCCTAATGAATCCAATCTTTATGTATATAATTTGGCACACACTTTATTTAGATGCCCAAAGCCCAATTACATAAATCTTTATTAGATCATTTTAATTTTGGGCTTTCATATAACATTTATACACAATTAATTATATATATAGGTCCACATGACAAACTAATATTTTTGTCAACAATCTCCCACGTCGACTACATATGTTACCTTATGAATGTGTATAACTTTATGAGCTCAAAACTTTTGTTATCATAACAAAAAATATTTTCGAACAATCTCGTCCAATAATTATGCGAACATAGGATCAAAGAGATCTTCTTTACAAATATCATAACTAAACCCATCGGTTGTCAAATATATCAACACAATTAAATGACATAGATCAAATGTAGATGTGTAGCATGAGAATTACATGCAATTTGATCCAAACATGCCTATTTATAACTGGTACTACCTTATTCTTTAACGAGATCAACCATAAACTTTAATTAGAGTGCAACTGAACTGAATACTTTATTTCAAAATATATCGAATATTCATGGATAAAAACATGTGTCTAAAACAGACATTTGAATACAAACTCTCACTAAACTGGTATATCATAAAGAAATGCAACACTCATGTGAGAAGAATGCTCATGAAAGACCTTAGGTGATAGCCCTTCAATAAGCGGGTCTACAATTATAGAGTTTGTCGTAATATATTCTACAAAAACTTGAGCACTCTGAATTTTTTTCCTTAACAACTAGGAATTTAATGTCTATAAATTTTGAAACCGTCGAACTCCTATTGGAATATAAGACTACAATTGTCACAGAATAATTTAAGTGGTCTCTCAATTCCATTCAAAATATGTAGCCCAGTAACAATTTCGCAGTCATATTCTATGATCAAAACTAAAATATCTAATGATCTCCAATTGGTCTGGTTTTTCTGAATGTGATAATAAAATCCTTAGTTCTCTATAAATACTGAATAATTGAATTGGCTGCTTTCCAATTATCCATTTTAGAGTTAATTAAATATCTAACTAGCATTAGCAAATTTTAGTATACATTAAACTCCCAACCGCTAAAGCACAAAGTATTTTTCGTATTTCATTTTCTTAAAGTTTATCTTTGGGGTATTGATTGAGACTAAACTTGTTTTCCTTAGCAATAGGGGTATCACCTAGTTTATCAACATCACAAATCTCTTAAGAACCTTATCGATATTGTTCTTTTGTGATAATTCAAAAATATTTCAAGAACGATCCTGATATATCTGTATCCTTAATAAAAAAAAGAGTGGTCACCAAGATGTTTCATTTCAATCCTCGACAGGAATTTATTTGTTTCGTGCAATGAGCCCATATCATTGCAGAGAGGTAGTATATCATCGACATACAATATCAGGAAAAAAAATACTTACTCCTACTGTACTTGTGATATACATAGTCATCAACTGCATTCATCTCAAAACTAAACAAAAATAGTTATTTGATGAAATTTGTGATACCATTGATGGGAAACCTACTTAAGTTCATATATAGATTTCTTTATTTGTAAACCTTCTAACATAGTTGAAGATTCAAATGTGTCACAAGGGTCATATTAGTCCTAAAAGAGCATTTCATAGAAATCGGAGAGAAAGTTGCTTTAAAGTCAATACCTTCATTCTGAGTAAAGTTATTTATAATAAGACGAGCCTATATCTCTCCATATTACTCTTTGAATCCCTTTTGATTTTAAATATCAATATACAACCAATAGGCTTAACACTTTTAGCCAATAGGACGAGTTTCCAAGCGTCATTGTCTTTTATGTATTTTATCTCTTTATTCATAGCATCAATCCACTCTTGAGAATTATTCCTTTGAATGGTTTGATGAAAGTTTATTGATTAGATCCTCTTCCATCAATCCTATGCTATCCTCATGTTTTAGAGAAAAACTATAAAATCATCTGGAATTGTCTTTTTCATTACTCCATTTGTTCTTGAGGTTGTTGAGTTTGTTTTTCTGGAGCATTCTCTTGATTGTGTATATGGAGTTTTGTAATATTGTCTTAATCCAAAATTTCTTCTTGAACAAGATATAGAGCAATAATTTGTCCCTCGTTCTGATCATTGTCAATTGTAATAGAAGAAATATATACATATTCTTCTTACAAGAAAAAAAATCCTTGACCTTGTAACCTTATCTCCCTCCGCAAACTCTCCATCCTCAAAGAATTGGACATCTCCCATTTCAAAAATTGATCTGATAGTGGGATCTTAAAATTTGTAATCTCTTGACCTTAGTAAATATACAATAAAATAGCAACTGATGGTTCTGGAGTCCAGTTTCCTTTTATTTGGCCTCTAAGGCCTTGCCTTAGCTAGACAATCCCAACTGTACAAGTACTTCAAATTAAGCTTCTTGCTTGTTCAAAACTCATAAGGGATTTTGACAAATACTTTACTTGGAACTTTATTGAAAATTTAACCTACAATCTTCAGTGCTTTTTTCTTAAGAGATTTAGGTGTACTGTGGGATAATTCCACATTCCTTCAGGAATTGAGCAAAAGGCCCTAGACATTGTTCTCCTGATCAATTATATCTGCAATAGCATTCACCACCATAGTCAAATTTGATGTATTTTATTCTTTTGTTGAGTTGACTTTCAACCTCAATCTTGTAAGCCTTGAACGTGTCCAATAATTGGGATTTCTTATGAATGAGATACAAGTAGCTAAAATGAGAAAAATAGTCTACGAATGTGATAAATGACTGCTGATCATTCCAAGATGTCGAAGGAAATGGCCCACAAATATCCGTATGAATTAATTCTAAGACGTCTGAAGTTTTATTGATACCTAATCTCCTTTTGTTTTTTGTTCCCCCTTAATACAATTAATACAAACATTTAAGTTTGCAAAATCAAGGGCATCAATAATCCCTTCTAACACAAGTTTTTCAATTCTCTTTCGAGAAATATGACATAATTGCTTATGACATAATGAAGCAAAATTTTCATTGGTTAATTTATGTTTAATACATCGTGGATTTACATATAATGTTTCATTATAAGAGAAAATCGAATCAAGCAAGTATAGATTATCATACAGAGATAAAGAAATGGTACGCACAAGATTTGTATCAAGAAAAAGACTAAATTGATTATTTTGAAATGAATAAGAATAACCGAATTTGTCCAATACAAAATAGAAACCAAATTTTTTCTAAAATACAATATCATAAAAGCCTCTTTCATATACAAATAAAAATTAGTCTCTAATAATAATCTAAAAGTCCTTATAGCCTCAATTTCAATGGATTTGTCGTCGCCTACATAGATGAATCTTTTAGCATCATTTGACTTTCGGTTGTTCAGGTAACCTATATAAGTAGTGACACCGAAATCAATCCACCAAGCATATCTAGCACTGAAACTAAATTAACCTCAGAACAAACCAAAATAAAAATTGTTCGTTTCTTTACACGTGAAACGTGGTATTCGGTAAATCCCTCTTTACCTGTCCCATACTTCCACAAAAATAACAGCCATATAATTATCCTTTTTAGGCTTTTGCTGTTTCTTTTGAGGTATATTGGATGTAGCTTCCTTATTCTTTCTTTTCTTGAACTTGTCTTTAGAGTTACTAGCCAAATGAGTACTTTCTGTTCTGTCTTGCTTTAGCCTTTCTTCTTCTTGCATATAGTATGAAATGAGCTCATTAAGAGTTAACTTTTCCTTTTGATAGTTACAACTAACCTTAAGCTAATTGAATTGTGCAAGAAGAAAAATCAAATCCTAATACATAAGCGAATCATCAAACAGCTCAAACTTTAGTGCTTTTAGTTTTGAAGTAATATGAGACATCCTCATGATGTACTCCCAAATGTTTCCTCTACCCTTATACTTTAGTGAAACTACGACAAAGGTATACTAGTTTCGGCCTTATCGTTTTTCGCAAAACATTTTTCAATTTCGTCAAGAAATTCTTTAACAATAGTTACCTTATCGGACACAGCGCCTCTGAACGATTCTGGAATACCGAGCTTTATGATCATAAGACTTACGCGGTTTGAACGAACCCGCTTATCAAAGTCCCATTTTTTATGAGGGGAACTTTTATCCATAAGTGCAGTGGATTGTTCAGTCCTTCATGTAATATCTAGATCCATATCAACAAGAATAATATGAACACTCTCTTTCAATCCTTAAAATTTGGTTCCATAAGCATAGGCATTGAATTGATAAGTTAGCAGATATTGTAGAAGTAGATAGATTAACCGAATAGGGAACTTAAACCTATATAACATGTTCACATGAAAATCTATATTGGACAATCAATAATTTCAAATAATAGTGGACCCATCATAAGAGACTCACAACATTAATATTTAATTTTTGGATAGAAATATCAACTTATAAGTGGTACTCCTGATCTAGTAGTCAAATATTGACAATAAATTTGATCAAACCTCAAGTCTATTTTTGAACCGACTCCATGTTAATGAAAAATATGACAATTTATCACATATTTATTATCATAGGTGTGCATGTAATTTGGCTAAATATTTACCTTTCTTTGGGCCGGTGAATATCCGCATGAACTATATATACACAACCATCTTACTATTCGAAATAAATTAATTTAGGCAAGAGATGTTATTTTGGTAACATGTTTCAACTGATCTATTTTAGAAAATTAGTAATCTAAAATAAACTTTAAGTACCAAAATTTGAAATTGATTGTCCTATTATATTTTATTTTCTCTTTTGTGGCCAAAAGAAAGAGAAAAAAATTGGACGGAAGTCCAGCGCTGCAGCGCTCCTTAAGCTGGGTACTAACCGCGCCCAGGAACTGCCTTTATCAAGTCGCGGTGTTGCAATGCCTATTCAAAAAAATTACTAAAATCCAAAATTTTTGTCTTTTAGGGCTTGAAATTCATTTCCCATATTTTAGAAAATTAAACTATGAATTCCAACCCTAAAATTTTTCTTTATTATCAATAGTTTAACACGGAGTTAACTCTAATGCCTCTTGTTCAATACTTATTAAACTTAAACTTTATAAACTTTACATAATTGTCAAGATCTTCATATCAAATCACCAAGAAAATTAATTAATGGAAACATATCTTGATCCATTGATTTGTGTCTTGATTATTGAATCTTAAAACTTGAATTGTAATCTCTAATCTTGACTTCTAGGACTTTAAACTTGATTTCTTGTTCTTCAATTTGATTGCTTCCATTATTCTTCTTGAATTCCTCTATGTTGATTTTAGATCTCCCTCTTCAATATGCTCTCTCTTAATTATTCTTATATTGATGGGAGGTATAAAGAATAAGAAGTTGCATATGAGTTGGGACCATAAATTTATTTATATTTTTATATGCATTTCTGTTCATCAAGAAAACACAACCCTAATGGATTTGGCATCTACACATATAATACATTCCACACTTTATTTAGGTGTCAAAAGTTCAATTACTTAATTTTTTATTAGATCACTTTAATTTTAAGTTTAACTTTAAGATAGCATCTACATACAATTAATTACGTATGTAGGCCCAAGTGCCAAATTAATATTTTTGCCAACAAAAAGTTGTTTGTTACCAGTTAATGTCATTTAGTTTCGATGTAGAATAAATGGTTTATAATAGATTCTTTCTTCATTCAGACAGCTAAGGAAAATGCCGGCCACATAACAATTTGTATTTAATATATTTAATATTTTATGAATGTAATTATTTGATTGTCCAGTGAATCATATGTTATAATTTATTGTATATAATGTTGATACAGAAAACAATAATGTTTCTCTTGTTTTTGTTTCATTTTGGAATATAAAATAAAATAGTGGCATGGATCAGGCTGACCGGTATAACTGTTCTTATGTAGTGACATTATTAGGCTTGTTTTGTTTCATTATTTCATTAATTTAGTACATTATTTTTACTTATATTTTATCTCTTCTAAGTTTTGGTCATGACAGTGACCCATGTCCAAATTACGGCATGATTCATGAAATATACCAGATAAAATTTGAACTTTAATTTAAATTTCCTATTATTTCACATTAAATCCAAGAATCCTGTCCAAAATGAGAGGAAAAAATGTTTGACGATTTTATATAAACAAGAAATACTGCATGACAGTATACAACAATGAAAAAACAAAACAAGAACCGAGTACGTACTTGGAAAGGTTTCATTGATAGATCACGATCTATATAAATGAATGATACTAAAGGGAAAAATATCATATCCAACTTCTTTGAAACACACACTACAGAGAGACATATGGGGAGCTTGCAGCAACAGCAACACCATGTCAGTGGTGGATATAACAGCCACCAGGTTGTAGCTGTGCCGGAGACACCACCAACCGGAGGACACGATCACCAGATTCACGAACACAAGGTTCAAGTTTTGCTTTTCTTATTTTCAGCTTCATCATCTATATTTTTTTTTCCTAACCCTTTTTGTGTTTTCATTCAGAAGCCTGGATGGAGAAATTTTTTGTCGTATGTTGGCCCGGGTTTCTTGGTCTCATTGGCATATCTTGATCCCGGAAATTGTAAGACTCCGTGCATCTATAATGCATGCTTGATATATTATTGTATTCGTTTGAGAATATCGTTATGTTTTGTTGGACAATAGTATTGATGCATATTATATGATGCCATTGCAGTGGAAACTGATTTGCAGGCTGGGGCAAACCATGGATATGAAGTACTTAAATTGAAATCTTCTTCTTCTACTTTTTCTCTCTGTAACCTTAATTAGTACTAATATTTGATTATTTGAAATACTCAGCTACTATGGGTGATTCTTATCGGATTAATCTTTGCTCTTGTGATACAATCTCTTGCAGCTAATCTTGGTGTAAGCACTGGTAATGACGTCAAAAACTTGGAACTAAACATTACCTGAGTTAAATGCTTAATTGTAATTTGTTATAGTCATTTTTAAAGTTGTTTTAGTAGTTTATTTTCTTGATTAATTTGCAGGTAAACACCTTTCAGAACTCTGCAAGGCTGAGTACCCTCGATATGTTCGATACTGCCTATGGATACTAGCTGAGATTGCCGTCATTGCAGCTGACATTCCTGAAGGTACTATTCACCTTCAAAATTTTCAATCAAAATGAATATTTTTCATATAATCTGCCATTTTTTCCCATAGTCTAAGCCTGTGCCAGAACACTTACACACACACATATATATATACGACGATGTTCTCTTGTAGTGTAAGACGCTACTTGAATTTTTTTCCGATCTAGCACTCGACTGACTTCAGAATTTTAACAGTGATTGGGACAGCATTTGCGCTTAACATATTGTTCCACATCCCGGTTTGGGTTGGAGTTCTTTGTACTGGTTTGAGTACTCTCCTACTACTTGGCCTCCAGAGATATGGGGTAAGTGTTTTGTACTTAATATCGAAAACTATTTTTCGATTATTTAAAATATTTTTCAGTTAAATTGACATGGGAAATTGAATTCAACAGGTTAGAAAACTTGAATTGTTGATAGCAATATTGGTGTTCATCATGGCTGCATGTTTTTTTGGTGAATTGAGTTATGTGAAGCCTCCAGCAAAGGATGTAATGAAAGGAATGTTCATTCCTAAGCTCAGTGGCAATGGTGCAACTGGTGATGCCATTGCACTATTGGGCGCTCTCGTCATGCCGTACCGATCAAAACTTTTTTGATATATTATTCAATTTAAATTTATGTTAATTTTATCAAATTTCACTAAGAATAATCTTTCTGATTATTCAACAGGCATAATCTTTTCTTGCATTCAGCTCTGGTACTTTCTCGGAAAATACCAAATTCAGTTCGAGGCATCAATGTAAGTTGATTGTCGTATTTTGATATTCTGAAGTATGTGTATCGAGCTTCGCCTATTTTTATTTATTTATTTATTTCTTTTAAGAATGGGATAAATCTGGTTGGTTGACATCCCAAGAAGCTGGTTGAATACATAAATTATCTAATTTATCTGACAAGATTTTTCTCTGTCTTCTTTTCATTATTGAAGTCAAAAGTCAGAACTCTTAAGTCACCATGAATATGAAATTGGCCCACAAATAATCACAACGAATATGAAAATGATGGAATTTTATTAAAAACTACCAAGCCATGGGAGAAAATAAAAATGAAAAGAAAGAAGCCAGCACTATTTATTTTTTTAGTTGTCCAATCGTCCACGGAATTAGAACAAAATTTTAAGTGGATTAAAAGGGTTCGCTAGTATCACTATGCCCTTCCCTCGCATCTCCGTAGTTGCTTGAGAGAGCAGTAAACGAAGGGGAGGGAAGGGCGGGGAAAAGGTGAAGAATAAGTTGAATTAAGGAAGGGAAAGATCGTTTTAATCTGAGTAAATTAGACATTGGATACATGAAGAATACATGTTAAATAAAAAACTTGATCGATGAGTTATTTTTATTACTCTAACCTCGAAAGTTGGTCCATCTCAAAAATATTTCATATGTTAATACATGTTCATTGATTTTTTTTCCCTCTTGTTTTCAGGATGCATGTCGATTTTTCTTGATTGAGAGTGGATTTGCATTGTTTGTAGCATTCTTGATTAATGTTGCTGTTATTTCTGTATCTGGCACGGTTTGTCTGGCCAAGGATTTGTCCAAAGATAATACAGAACGTTGCAATGATCTAACACTCAACTCTGCTTCATTCCTGCTCAAGGTCCAATGACTATTAGATATATATCTCTCGACAGGATAAATTTTATCACATATCTCTCTTTATTAATCTTCTAGTACCGTATTTAGACGCCACATATTCTATAAACTTTGCAGAATGTTCTGGGAAGATCGAGTTCCACTGTTTATGCCATTGCGTTACTAGCCTCAGGCCAAAGCTCTACCATTACTGGCACATATGCTGGACAGTATATTATGCAGGTACCACTTTATTCAAAATATTAAGTCGTTAGTGAGTGTATAAAACACGGCCTGTCACGTGCGATTTGATATTACAACAAACAAGAGTTTGAATTTTTATTTATTTTTTTTTTTTTCCAAATACTGTTTAGTGCTATGTGAACATTTGTACCCAATATATAGACTAATTTGATTGTTGCAATTGAATAGGGTTTCTTGGATATGAAGATGAAGACATGGATTCGAAACTTCATGACTAGGTGCATAGCCATCACACCTAGTCTAATAGTCTCGATTATTGGTGGATCATCGGGAGCAGGTCGACTGATCATCATCGCATCGGTTTGTGCTTATTTCTTATAATCTCTAATAGTTTTTAGATTTTATACATTTCAGTTATAATCAGATTATTTTGAATGGAATTTTCTGCAGATGATACTTTCTTTTGAACTTCCATTTGCTCTCATCCCTCTTCTTAAATTCAGCAGCAGTTCCACCAAAATGGGACCACACAAGAACTCAATATATGTAAGCTCAATTTTCTCCCATTTCTCTCTAGTTCTTGTAACACATTCTATCGTAAAATCAATTTTTTTTTTTTTTTTTTTTTGGGTATAATTGATTAAGTTAAATTTCTGTTTGCAGATAGTGGTGTTCTCATGGATATTGGGGCTGGGAATCATAGGCATCAACATATACTATTTGAGTACAGCCTTTGTGGACTGGTTAATCCATAACAATCTACCGAAAGTTGGGAATGTCTTTATTGGAATCATAGTTTTTCCATTGATGGCTGTATATATATTGTCAGTAATCTATCTTATGTTTCGTAAAGACACGGTTGTGACGTTCATTGAGCCCACAAACTTCGATCCAATTGCTCAAACGCGTATGGAAAAGGGGGACAACAACGTAGATGGTGAAAACGAGTTGCAACCTGTTCCGTACAGAGAGGATCTTGCTGATATTCCATTGCCTCTATAGAGTTGTGGGAATAGAGAGTTTTCATGATCAATCTCCCTTTTCTCCATTCTGTTAAAGTTCAAACGAAAGTTGTTTACTATCTATATAGCTAGAGCTAATAAATGATCGACATACAAATATTTCGTTTCAGTCATTTTGTATGATAGTGCAGGCTTAAAAGCGGATTTTTTTAGTTGATTTTCGATTAGATATGCTGCTAAAAAAGTAGCTGAAGGATCACTTTTAAGCACTGTCGATATGTATACTTACAGTTTCCACATTTCCAATTTGCTCCCTCGATTAGGGTTATAATTATTAGTCTGATGTTCATGCAATGATTGATAAGTGTGTATTGGTACATATATAATAAATTGAGTTTTAAGTTGTTTAATCTTAACTTGATACAATAATAATAAATTATAAAAAGTGTTTCTTCTTTTTAAACTATATACAACTAAGTTAACCATTATTGTTTTAAGTGGCTTAATTACTAATAATTATAGATTTATAAATTAAGAAGAAGATCCATGTAAAGGAACTTATTAACTGAAAAGTATGTCCAATCTGCTGTAGTTATGACTTTACCCCTTTACAATTCTATATCCAATCTTTGTTTCTTAGCATTACTGTCTTCTACCTTCTGTATAATGGCATCCATGGTTCCTAATGCAGATTCCATCCAAAATTTCCTTCCCTACGTGAAGTTGCACGAAATGCATGTTGAGTCCTTGAGGTGTCACTTTTAAAAGAAGTGAGTGAAATTCACATGCATTTGTTTTTAGCAATTCTCCCCAAAAACACGAGGACACAACTCAACAAGACTGTTGGAAGTGTCAATGTACTCTTGATGTTAGACTATTCTTGAATGATGGGAAATGGACAAAGAATTTTTGAATGGTCAATGTTAGAGGAGCTTCCAAGCATTTTTCTAAGACAAAATGTTTTGGTATGTACGAAGTTTAACATTTTTGTTCCCTTAATCTCTTTTAGTCTCTAGCTATAGTCGAGAACGTCAAACCTACCTCCAGAGATTCCCCGTTTAGATCAAAACTTACCATCTTAATGATAGTTAAAAGAGTTTATTCCACAAATCTCTCAAACTGACAAACACTTCTCGGAATTAGGGATTTAGACAGTTCTATAAATAAAAGATGCAAGTGAAAGAAATGGTATCCAAACTTAATCGAAACAGACATATTACTTTCTGTTGGACTCAAATTTAAACTTCCCTGTTATCTTGGAGATTTGATTTCCCTCGTGATAATATACAAGAGTTTTATATATCCAAAAACTCAACCAATTTAAAAAGAGAGAGAAGCCGGCTGCCTTCTTCTTCTTAGTGTGAGAACTTTTCTGCAAAAAGAAAAAAAGAGACTTCCTTCTCTGTGAAAACCGAAGTCGACCTTTGTGGTGTGCCTTTTCTTCTTCGTGAATGAAAAAGTCTCCCAATTGAAGTTACCTTTGTGGTGTTGGGTCGAAGATTTCTGAGCCGGATTTAAAAAGGGGGATTTCGTTTCATTTTCTTCCATTAAGTTTCAGTTTCTGCATTTCATTTAGTTCACTGCTTCATTTTGGTTTCTTGAATTCCATTACATTTATTTGATTTAATCCTTCATTAACCTTTGTTGTGTGGTTGCAGGTTGGATTAAAAACAACAAAAGCAAAAGGTAAACAATAATTAGGTAAAATCTATGTGATTTTTAAATTTGTTTTCACGTTAATTATTGGTATTTGATTTATTGCTTTACTTGCTGACAAACGCCTCTCAGAACTGTGCTTGGCTGAGCACCCAAATATATTTGTTAATGCCAATGAATATTAGCAGCCGATCATATTTCTGAAGCACTCGACTAAAGAATTTGGAATGAAATTCTTTCTTTTTAATTAATAGTGATAGTGGAAAATGACATTTGCACTTATTCATGGAGAGCTTGATCCTGGCTCAGGATGAACACTCGCGACATGCTTAACACATGCAATTGGGAGGAGAAGTGGCATTTCAAGTGGCAGACGGCGGAGTAAGTATGCCAATAGACCAGAAACCACGGCCAACAAATGACAATAAATTTCTCCATCCAAGTTTCTGAATACAAAGACAGAGAAAGGTTCTCGTGATCATATAATGTTTCTTCTCCGGGATAGAACCACCATTTGGTGTCGACTCCACCATGGATACTACGTGGTGGTGGTTATTTCCACCACACCTTTGGTGTTTCTATTGCTGCAAGCCCCTGATATATCTTTCTATAATGTGGGTGTTTCAATTATGTTGGATGCCATTTCTTTCGTTTGTTTCTTTTATGTGTGTATATATATACATACATACATATATATATATATATTGCATAATCTCATAATGTAGCATGTCTGACTATGCAATGGTTAGTTTTAAATTTGTGACGATATTTATGAGTTAGAGAATTGTGAGTGTTTAGATTTATGTTTCGGTTTTCTATTTTTTTGCAGTCATTTCAACACAGTATCCCAATACAATATTATTATCTGATATAAATAAAAGATTAAGATATGAATCATGTAAGCCATAGAAGAGAAAAAGGGATGAACTAATTCTGTATAGTGCAATAAACCTTGTTGATTTCATTTAATTATAATCATTGTAGCAACAATTGTCATCCACATTGAGCTTCAATCAACAAATCTTTATGAATTCCCGGACAAGGGTCGCCTCCAAACTTTTGATATGACTGAGGGATGGTGCACCTTCTCTTTCCTACACAAGCCTGTCGAAGACATAATGAAAAAACAGAATATGTAAATCGACATTGAAACACGATGAACTGCATCACAGAATGGTAATTAATGAATTGGAGACAAATTAATTTAAATGGCATGTCTTGTAAATGGACTTATAAAAAAGTAGACTCTGCCCACTCCTAATATTAATGAATGTTACAAGGAAGTTTTACCTTCTCCACAACATCAGTGGAATTCGATGAGTGACAGCTTCCAACAGCATAACCTTCACAGTTGCCGGAAGGGCTTCCAAAACTTGCAAATAAAATTTTGGAGATGCGTCTTTTAGGGGGACAACTGAGCTGAACTTTAGGTCGTCTTCCATAATGCATTTTCTCCTTATTCTGGCTTATTGTTTGTCTTTTCCATGAAATCATGGGAGGTGGATTAGAATCCGACACGTGTCCACATACTTTTGTAATGGAAACTGTGCCTACTGATATGCCAAGAGGATCGCCAGATTCTTCTTCAAACAGGACTAACAGGTTGTTAGTAGGTTTGAGGAAAGATCTTGGTATATTGTACCTGAAATTATAAGATGGAAGTGAAACTTGACAAAAAGAAGAAGGGGTCAGGAGTACATATGTAACATGTTATTTTTGTAACAACGTACCATATCTGTGAAGGAGAGCCATCTGGTGTATGATATGAGATCCAATACCGGCCAATACTTTGGCCATTAATCCATGCTTCACCTTTTCCCATGGAGCCAAGATTTATAGCGACAGGATCAGTGCCCACGGGGGAATCAAAATTGGTCTGATGAGAGGAAATTAAGTAAAAAATTGCGAAACTGGTTATCGCAGCATCATACTTCCATTATAATTTTCAAACGAGATATGATATTAACAAATACTTTATAACTATGTCAATGGGTGTTCAAGAGACAAGTTTTCTCTGTGCTAAGTAAACATGTTTACCTTGTACCATGTTAACGGTTGGTACGAGTGCTCATGGGTTGTCCATTGGACATCACTTGATCCTTTCTCTGTGTAAATTTGTAGTCTCTCCCCCAGCATTCCAATCTTTATAACATTAGATATATAAAACTCAGTTTTAACTTTTAATATTGACAAGTAGATGGATTTTTTGTTATATAACAATGAAAAAGGATTTAAGCATGTCTCTCGGAAATTAAATACCTGATATCCCCAAGAATACTTGGTCAAATCGTGAAGTTCGTTATTATCTCGAATGGTGACAGCTTGCAATCCAGCAGCTCTACGCTCAAGAAAAGCCCCCGAATCCTACCATCGAAATATGAAGTCTGAGAAGTAACTCTGTAGAGCTAATCTAAAGTAGACTAAAAAACAAATTCATCATAAAATAATTTGCTTGACAAGCCCAAATTCCAAAAAAAATTCAGACTTAAGTCGAAGAGGTTTTTGGAACTTTGTCCAGAGATAAAAAAATTTGTACTGGAAATGGAAAAATTAAGGTAACATATTACCGGCAGTCCAACCATTGCGCTCAGCAATGAGATCTCGTTCACGCCATTATTTAAAGAGATGTTGGTTTCTAGGGTGAAACCTGGATTTTTTTTAGAACCATGTCCAGAACCTAGAAAGGGAAGTAAAAATGCAAAAAATAGTAATTATCTTTGATTGTCATAAGGCAATGAACACCATCAATACACATATAATTTCTATGATAGCCTCTTTTGTTACTGCAATCAGCTGTATACATAGCATTTGTATCGTTTGATAACTTTGTACATTATTTCACGAACGGATAATCATAAAAATTCAAGTTCAACGAAGATTTTAAAGCCTGACACTTACCTAAAAGTACTCCATTGACAAATGCACGTAAAACATGTCCCAGTGAGTTCAACCTCAGTACAGAATTTGAGCCTTCGGATTGCTGAAAACTGTAAGTAGGCATCATGCTATTAGTATACGGAAAAATTAAATGTACTGTTCAAAAGTACAGTTTTGAACTTACCTGGCAGTGTACCATAGATAATCGGATACATCTTTAGTCGTACTCATTTGTTCTAACAATACATCTGACCTAATCGAAGTATCTTCAAATATGGGAATAACTTCTCTGTGTTCCTCCCACTTATCTGCAGAGTAAAACTTCATAGTCGGTTGCCTAGTTCTTGTATTAACTTGAGTGTTTACCTGTTGCACATTAGGATGGTAAATTTTAGTTGGTTAAGCTCTGCTTGCTAAAAAGCTTGGCAAACTTCATTTTAAACCGCACATTTCATTGGATTCATAATTTTTATTCATTTTTCACTTCATGGGACCCTCCAGCTTTTATCAAATTCTATTAACTTTTAGCAACATCAAACATCACCTAACATCTTCAATGGAAAACGTAGAGAAAAAAATTCGAAGAATTCTAGTTAGGCTAGAACTGTATAAGAATTTTTAGCTCAAGGATTTGTCGCATTAATACTTGCCTTAGCAGTGTTAAACGCTACGGTTTTGCAGTCAGGCAAGATGCTAATGGATTTTGGAGGCAGATCATATGTTGAATTTTGAAATTTGACCAAGGCCTTTTGGCCATTGGCGTTCACAAGAAAGGCTGCACATCCTCCTGAATCTTCATGATAGACATAGGCCTGTTCAGAAAATACGAGACAAGTAAATAGTAATTCGATTGCATCATACTTCAACATGTAAGAAGCGTTAGGATTTCTCAAGATCCTCACCTCTTGTAGTACACCTAAAGAGAAATTACTTGGTACTCCATAAAGCAGAGTTTCTGAGCATAGCTTTATAGCAGCATGTAGTTCCTTCAGATGACCCCATTTTGGCTGCCTTATCAAACCTAAAATTTTTGCAGATATTTCAATATTACTATTAGATTTAGTAGGAAAAATCAAGATTTCATGTGGATTTGTATGGCATACCATACTCGTCGAGGGGAGCTTGATCATAGTAAGCTGTTATGATAAATGATGATGCGGTCCTCCCGAAATTAGTTCCTCCATGATACTGAAGGAATAGAAGAGTATAGGCAATTAGCATCTCGGGATTTGGAATGGCTCCATACCAGAAGGGCGTAAAATCAAATACTTACCATATAGTAATTGATGAAACTGCCCTTCTTTTTAAGAATGAAAAGAACAACATTGTATGCAATATCCTCTGCTGATCTTATTTTTGTAATATTACCATATGTATCATAGCTAAAGACAAGAAACAATAATAAGAATATGTTCAGAAAATTGTCTTGTTCTTAATAGCATTAAACAAGAAATATAGGATTCTAAGATCTTACAAATGTGTCCAATTTTCAGTCCACAGTGCTGGCTTATTTGGTGAGTTTGGTCCAACAAATGTCTCTCCACATCTCATCCCATTGCATGTATTTATCTGCACATTTTGAGTCTTAGTCTTCAATTTCAAATCACGAATAAAGCCGGAACAAATTCACATGATAACATAAAAACAAAACACATCGGGTACGACGGACTGCACACGATAACTGACAAACACGTAGGCCCCTTTATCAGTCCAGTGTAATAGAAGTAGTGTACAAGAAAAGATAATTATCCTAATACATTTGAAAATAAAAAGTTACTTAAAAGTATATACCACAGGATCAGGAGCGTCGTCTTGCTTGCACATCACCCATGGCACACCAGTCTCGAGGTCAGTCGCCATCTTCGCTGCCCAAATAACGTATGGCGGCCCTTTCTCATGGAAGGCTTTTTCTACATTCTGATACTCATTTTCAATCTGCTTATAATTAAATGCTCGATTTTGTTAATGTAATTTCTATACTTGTATGGAATAAGTAGGAAACATAGTGAGATAAAATTGTACCTGAGAAATTATTATAGGACCACCTTGTGAAGCGAACAATTTCTCTGATTTCAACATATTCACTATTTTTGTCGTAAAATTCTTCATGTAAAACTGCAATAGATAATAGTAGACTAATATCAGTTTCACGATTGAACAAGATTAAAAAAGACTTTATCCAGCCTCAGGGTTTAACCAGTGCGCACCCGAACGATAGCGGCTGCGAGTTTCCAGGTCATTAAAAAAAAATGTTGTATGTCTGACAAAATTTATAATATAATTATCAAATAGGGATAGTACCTTAAATGGTTCATTGTCAGATCGAAATACAATGCCGGGGACATTGTGCAACCAAAATGGAAGGCCTCTGCATGCAGTTGTTCGTCAATATTTTTTACTTTCTAGAAAAATAACTTTAAAATATAGTTAAGAAGGTGCTCTTAGCATCTACTAAATTAAATTGAATTAAATTAAGTAAAATTGTTACACGTCTATCTTATTTATAATCTCTAGTTTATTTTAGTCAAACGTACTAAAACATGCCTTCACGTGACAAAGAAACGAAATAAACAATCAAACGCCTAATTATAATCGGTCAAACTACTTTTTATATACACATTTGGTGATATCCGTAAGTATTACCTACTAATTGATCACTCATTCCTATCTATCTCTAATTTAAATCTTTTATGCACAATTATCTTACATGCTTTCATTGTAGTTAGATTTTTACTTACCCATAAGTCCATTCGCTCTCGATAAAGGGCCCAATCCGAAGGCATACATAGAGACCTTGAGCTTGGATTTGCTTGATGAAGCTCACTATATCACCTCTTCCACTAAAATCATACTAAAAATTCCATACAAAATGCACATTAATAAATATGTATTTCTTCATGCTCACACACTTGAGATGTATTGAGATGTATCAAGTACGTTCGTAGTTATGTGTGTATAAATGTGGGTGCATGTTCACGCACGCAAGATATGGGGGATTAACCTTGTTCGGTTGGGGCTCATGAACGTTCCAAAATACATAGGTATCGATCACATTTAGGCCACCTTGTTTGGCTTTAGTTATTAGAGATGGCCACATCTGCATTAAAAAATAAAAAAATAATAATAATAATTACAGATTCAATCAATTTCAAGTTTGCGAGAATCAATTTGTAAGTGTTTGCCTTCCCTTAACATGGTTAGATGCACAAAGAATATACAAAATTTAAATAAATGTTTCATTTAATTTGTATGGGGGAGGTTATAGAAATTTAGTTTGAAACGTGTGTTAGGTATGTAACTTAAGGGTACATTTGACACACTATATATTAGATTGAATAAGGATTAATCTAATCTTATTTAATAGTTGGTGCAATTAATACCTGAATGTGCATCCAACTATAGGATAAAATTAGTCACTTAAATATGAAACAACAATTAATATATAAAGATATAAATACTTCACCTAACAGGGTTGACTGTTAAAATTATTATCCTAAGCTCTATATGTATTTAGATCTCGGAAGGTCCAAAATTTCTAAGATTAGTAATCTCGAATTAATGAAAGTCATCAATTTGTGAAGACAAGTTGAAGGTAAAACATACCACATCACTTAAATGAACAGTATACAAACGCTCGACTTACTTCTCTTAACAAATTTATTTTTATAAGAAAATCCCAAAATTCTATATTTTCTAACCTACAAAAATATTTTCACAAAATAGTAATATTTTATAAAAAAAAAATATGAAGGAATGATCTCATAATTATTCCAAAGTGCACTTTATTAAAGTGGTTTAACTTTTACAGGTAATAAGACGAAGCTTTTCCTGCCTTTCTTGCCTCCGTGACGAGTCCTAAACAAAATGGTTGAAAATGCCTAACTATTAATGATATCTTCTTTTCTTACACGACTCCTTAACAAATAATTTACTCAAAATGATAAAATAAACATGTAAGAAAAATGACATATAGATTAGAAAAATCTCGGATGCATCTATTTCTTAGTACTATACATGTCCAAATGTTAAAAAAACAAAGTACATCAGAATTCAATTGTCACTTTCTTGTAAGTTTTGCATGTGATAAAAATTTTCTTTCTATCACGAGATTCTGCCTTCAAATCATGAATTTACTATTGACAGAATGTGATATATTCAATCTTTTTTTCTGTAATTCTCTTGGGATTATCAGTCCAAAAGGCATTTTTAATTATTGAGAATTTAATTCCATCGTTAAGAAGCAAAAAACACATAAATACGCAAAACCCAGGGGCAGAGACAGAGAGAGAGAGAGAGAGAGAGTGTACATCAGGAGTGCTTCTAGGATAATGAATTGAACCAGAAAACAACAGCTGCCGCCGGCCATCGATGATCAGAGACCTGCCATCGTAAGTCACGCTACCACCACTAACGCTGCCAGTCACCGTCGCCACTATGCACAACCACCCGAACCACCGCCACATGGACAGTTCTTGATTCTCACCAAATCTTTGAAAACTGGAAACTAATAAATGTACTAAAACAAATGGCTTCAAAATTCTTTCTACCTCGTCTCTCTCAACTACAATCTAAAATATAAAAGTTTATAATCACAAGATTGGTAAACATACTCTCTACTCATAAATGCATTAGGTGTTTTCTGATGCAGATGGCAAAAACTTATCAAATGACACGCACACATATGCAAGAATATAAAATTTGGGTATGGCTTTGAAGCAAAGAAGAGATGAATTTATGCAAAAGGCAAGTGAATGCTTGAAGCAAGTACTGTAATATGCATGAAATCTTCGCCAAATTTATGCCATAATAAAAGCAAACGTGCCTTTTATTGAGTTTATTTGTCGAAGGAAATAAAATTTTACACAATGTGACAGCTAAACCGTTTAGATGAAAACAAGAAAAAATGATATATGCATGACTTAATTACCAAAGAAGCTAGCTTTTGTGTGAACCAAGAAATAAATTTTTGGGGTATTCTCAATTGAGGTTTTGAAATCCATTAAAGCTCAATTGTCCCAATTGAGATTTAATGAAATTCAATAAAATTATTTAAAATTTAGATATCCTCAATAAGTCATAGATTTATAAGATTTCATTAAGAGAGATTTTAAAAAATTTGGATGGATTTCAAGTTTAAGAATACATATAACTAAATCTTTTGAAATTTCACCATATTTAATTGGATTCTTATGGATTTGTAGAAATTTATTCAATTCACGAAATTCCTTATAATGGATAATCTTTTAAAATTCATCAAAATCATAGTTACCCCATTTGTTAATAGTTTATTTAAAATATTAATTATAACCCTTTTTTATTAGGTATTATAATCAATATTCATTAATTAGTTTTGTACTAATAAAACTGGAAAAATCAATTAAGGATGTGTCTTATCCTAAGATTTTGATATATTTTAAAAGATTATAAATTCTAATTAATTTAGTATATTTAAATAGATTTTCACAAAATTCATAAGAATCGCACTAAAAGTGGTGAAATTTTCTCGAACTTTCTCAACTGAGATTTTGATAGATTTTAAAAATTCTTATAAACTCAAGTGTACCCAATTGAGATTTTAATAAATTTTAATGAAATCCATTAAAATCTCCCAAACTGAGATAATAAAGAATTTTAATGAAATCCTTTAAAATATAGGTATTCTCAACAACTCGTGAATTTATAAAATCTTAGGGACTTATTCAATTGAGACTTTTGAATATTTTTTTTTTTCAATTGATGACTTTTGTGGGTTTTGTGGATTTATATGGAATTAATAGAAGTTTTTTGTAGATTTCTATAAGGCTATGTTTGATAGCCCGATTTCTTCCATGGAAAATGAAAAACAAATTCCAACTTTCAATTTTTTCCTATTTGATTAACAAAGTTTTCTAGGGAATTGATTTTCCCACTCTGGCCGCCACGTCAGCATTTTCTTGATTTTCATGGCTTTTTAATTCCCACTTGGTTTTCCATGTTTTTATTTTTTATTTTAATTTTTAATTAATTAAAATTTTTTTTCAATTGAAACAAATTCTAGGAACAATTGTAAAATAAGACATCTCTTAAATTAAAAAATCTCATGTAAAACAAAGTCAAACGATTACTAAAAGATAGATATTTTTTGAATATTTTTGGTTTTCTTGGATTTTTTTTTTATTTTTTCAATGAAAACAAATTCCAGGAATAATTGTAAAAGATGATATCTCTTAAATTGACAATTTTCATGAAAAATAAAGTCAAACGAACATGAAAATATACTTTTATTTCAACATTTTTTCGCTGGAAATTATATCGATCAAAAACAATAATTGACAGTTTCGAGTAAAACAATTTCTAGGCAATTCAATTACTTGGAATTTATTTTCTTTCCACTCAAATTCTATCTTTGCAATCAAACGGACCCTAAGTTTCATTTTAAAAGTTTTATAGACTTTTATAAAATTCAAAAGAGTTTGTCAAACTTTCATTTAAAATATGTGTGTGTGTGCACGCGGACGCACGCATTATTCTTTCATAAAAAACTTTAATAGCCAATATTATCAATATGATGTACCTTTAAAGAACTTAACATGGTTAGATGCACAAAGAATATACAAAATTTAAATAAATGTTTCATTTAATTTGTATGGGGGAGGTTATAGAAATTTAGTTTGAAACGTGTGTTAGGTATGTAACTTAAGGGTACATTTGACACACTATATATTAGATTGAATAAGGATTAATCTAATCTTATTTAATAGTTGGTGCAATTAATACCTGAATGTGCATCCAACTATAGGATAAAATTAGTCACTTAAATATGAAACAACAATTAATATATAAAGATATAAATACTTCACCTAACAGGGTTGACTGTTAAAATTATTATCCTAAGCTCTATATGTATTTAGATCTCGGAAGGTCCAAAATTTTTAAGATTAGTAATCTCGAATTAATGAAAGTCATCAATTTGTGAAGACAAGTTGAAGGTAAAACATACCACATCACTTAAATGAACAGTATACAAACGCTCGACTTACTCCTCTTAACAAATTTATTTTTATAAGAAAATCCCAAAATTCTATATTTTCTAACCTACAAAAATATTTTCACAAAATAGTAATATTTTATAAAAAATATATATATATATGAAGGAATGATCTCATAATTATTCCAAAGTGCACTTTATTAAAGTGGTTTAACTTTTACAGGTAATAAGACGAAGCTTTTCCTGCCTTTCTTGCCTCCGTGACGAGTCCTAAACAAAATGGTTGAAAATGCCTAACTATTAATGATATCTTCTTTTCTTACACGACTCCTTAACAAATAATTTACTCAAAATGATAAAATAAACATGTAAGAAAAATGACATATAGATTAGAAAAATCTCGGATGCATCTATTTCTTAGTACTATACATGTCCAAATGTTAAAAAAAACAAAGTACATCAGAATTTGAATGTGAGAATTTGAATGTTTGGAATAATTTTCTAAATGTCATTTTCTTGTAAGTTTTGCATGTGATATAAATTTTCTTTCTGTCACGAGATTCTGCCTTCAAATCATGAATTTACTATTGACAGAATGTGATATATTCAATCTTTTTTTCTGTAATTCTCTTGGGATTATCAGTCCAAAAGGCATTTTTAATTATTGAGAATTTAATTCCATCGTTAAGAAGCAAAAACACATAAATACGCAAAACCGAGGGGCAGAGAGAGAGAGAGTGTGTACATCAGGAGTGCTTCTAGGATAATGAATTGAACCAGAAAACAACAGCTGCCGCCGGCCATCGATGATCAGAGACCTGCCATCGTAAGTCACGCTACCACCACTAACGCTGCCAGTCACCGTCGCCACTATGCACAACCACCCGAACCACCGCCACATGGACAGTTCTTGATTCTCACCAAATCTTTGAAAACTGGAAACTAATAAATGTACTAAAACAAATGGCTTCAAAATTCTTTCTACCTCGTCTCTCTCAACTACAATCTAAAATATAAAAGTTTATAATCACAAGATTGGTAAACATACTCTCTACTCATAAATGCATTAGGTGTTTTCTGATGCAGATGGCAAAAACTTATCAAATGACACGCACACATATGCAAGAATATAAAATTTGGGTATGGCTTTGAAGCAAAGAAGAGATGAATTTATGCAAAAGGCAAGTGAATGCTTGAAGCAAGTACTGTAATATGCATGAAATCTTCGCCAAATTTATGCCATAATAAAAGCAAACGTGCCTTTTATTGAGTTTATTTGTCGAAGGAAATAAAATTTTACACAATGTGACAGCTAAACCGTTTAGATGAAAACAAGAAAAAATGATATATGCATGACTTAATTACCAAAGAAGCTAGCTTTTGTGTGAACCAAGAAATAAATTTTTGGGGTATTCTCAATTGAGGTTTTGAAATCCATTAAAGCTCAATTGTCCCCAATTGAGATTTAATGAAATTCAATAAAATTATTTAAAATTTAGATATCCTCAATAAGTCATAGATTTATAAGATTTCATTAAGAGAGATTTTAAAAGATTTGGATGGATTTCAAGCTTAAGAATACATATAACCAAATCTTTTGAAATTTCACCATATTTAATTGGATTCTTATGAATTTGTAGAAATTTATTCAATTCACGAAATTCCTTATAATGGATAATCTTTTAAAATTCATCAAAATCATAGTTACCCCGTTTGTTAATAGTTTATTTAAAATATTAATTATAACCCTTTTTTATTAGGTATTATAATCAATATTCATTAATTAGTTTTGTAATAATAAAACTGGAAAAATCAATTAAGGGTGTGTCTTTTCCTAAGATTTTGATATATTTTAAAAGATTATAAATTCTAATTAATTTAGTGTATTTAAATAGATTTTCACAAAATTCATAAGAATCGCACTAAAAGTGGTGAAATTTTCACGAACTTTCTCAACTGAGATTTTGATAGATTTTAAAAATTCTTCTAAACTCAAGTGTACCTAATTGAGATTTTAATAAATTTTAATGAAATCTATTAAAATCTCCCAAACTGAGATAATAAAGAATTTTAATGAAATCCTTTAAAATATAGGTATTCTCAACAACTCGTGAATTTATAAAATCTTAGGGACGTATTCAATTGAGACTTTTGAATATTTTTTTTTTCAATTGATGACTTTTGTGGGTTTTGTGGATTTATATGGAATTGATAGAAGTTTTTTGTAGATTTCTATAAGGCTATGTTTGATAGCCCGATTTTTTCCATGGAAAATGAAAAACAAATTCCAACTTTCAATTTTTTCCTATTTGATTGACAAAGTTTTCTAGGGAATTGATTTTCCCACTCTGGCCGCCACGTCAGTATTTTCTTGGTTTTCATGGCTTTTCAATTCCCACCTGGTTTTCCATGTTTTTATTTTTTATTTTAATTTTTAATTAATTAATTTTTTTTTTTGATTGAAACAAATTCTAGGAACAATTGTAAAATAGAACATCTCTTAAATTAAAAAATTTCATGTAAAACAAAGTCAAACGAACACTAAAAGATAGATATTTTTTGAATATTTTTGGTTTTCTTGGATTTTTTATATTTTTTTATTTTTTCAATGAAAATAAATTCTAGGAATAATTGTAAAAGATGATATCTCTTAAATTGACAATTTTCATAAAAAATAAAGCCAAACGAACATGAAAAGATACTTTTATTTCAACATTTTTCGCTGGAAATTATATCGATCAAAAACAATAATTGACAGTTTCGAGTAAAACAATTTCTAGGCAATTCAATTACTTGAAATTTATTTTCTTTCCACTCAAATTCTATCTTTGCAATCAAACGGACCCTAAGTTTCATTTTAAAAGTTTTATAGACTTTTATAAAATTCAAAGGAGTTTGTCAAACTTTCATTTAAAATATGTGTGTGTGTGCACGCGCACGCACGCATTATTCTTTCATAAAAAACTTTGATATCCAATATTATCAATATGATGTACCTTTAAAGAGTAAATAAGAAATTAATATATTTAAATTTAACTATACATTAGTCTTTTTCATATAAAATCTTATAATTTTCAATTACAAAAAAATAGATAATTTTCATAAAAATGATAAAAAAGAAAAAAAAAACTTATAAGAATTTTTAGTTATAATTTAATTTTTTTCATAGAAAATAGGGATAAAAAAT
>NC_036250.1:10536967-10558399 GCF_002742605.1 Olea europaea var. sylvestris | reverse complement strand
AGAGAAAGAGGAGGGGGGGGGGGGGGGGGGGAGAGAGAGAGAAACAAATATAATCAATAGAAAATAATAAGTTTTAGTCATGATTCTAATATTCATAGAAAGAAAAAGAAATAGAAATAAATAAAAAATGCATTAATTATTATTAGTTAATAATTTTTTTGGTGAAAAGTCTACCAAAACCTTGAAATGAATGAGAAACAAATTTTGAGATTTTATTTATTACTTTTTGCTTAAAAGTCAGTATCCTATATAATTTTATAAAAGTCTTTAAAGGTCATTAAAAATTTGAAGACCACAAGATTTTTAGGGACTTCTAAAAAGTTTTACCGTTATTTATAGAGATTATTCAATTGAAACATTAATACTTTTAGAGGCTCAAAAAGTCAACATTGAATGCCCCAAACTTCTTAAATTTCAAAAAGTTCTTTAAAGTTTTAGTTGAATACAACTCCCTTAGTTGAGAACGCTTGCATGTTAATAAAAATCATTAAAATTTTAATTAGGGACACCTAAATTTAAAAAATTCTTAAAATTCATCAATATCTCAGTTGATGCCAGCCCCATAAATTTGTTTAGCAATATATTACTTTTTTCTATACTATATTTTTGTTCAAGGACGCTTGTAGAAAAAATAAATAAATAAAAGAAAATTTTGTTACTTGTAGTTGTACGTAGTCTTGTAGGATACAATTTTTTCGCCTGCACATTAATTTCTCATGAAGTGCATCTATGTTTTGTCGGTTAATTTTATTTTATAATTGAGCGAAGTTAACAATTAAAATTTGCAGGCAACAATTTTGTACGCTTCCTCTCGAAGACCCCCTAATTTCTTTAATACTAGTAATAAACACGTCTAATGTATAAGACGAATTATACGTGATACTTTTGAAGTATTTTGACCCCCATTTTTTTCAAATTTTAATGATTAGAATAGTATTTTTTTTGAAAAATATGTGGTTGAAAAATGAATGAAAAGTTTTTGATTTGCATGTAATATTATTTTATATAAGATTATGTGGTTGAAAATAAGAGAGAGAAAAAGAATGAGAAAAAGACTGGAGGCCAAACAAAGGCTAATACTATTTTTAAAAGTAGTTGTAATAATTTATAATGTTAAAGGAAAAATTATAGTTATTAATAAGAATATATACAAATAAAGTTTTTTATGAAGTTATGTATGTAGTGTGAAAATGTTGAATAAAACGGAAATTAATATTTTGTTTACTTATTTGTTTATGCTGGACAATGGTTGAACCCTTATTTTCAACCATTACAGTTGGCATCGACCAACTTTGCGATACATAAAGTACATGTTAGGTTTTGATTTTCATTCCAAAAAATCAATTTTTTGATTGTTACTTCTAAGTCAGCTGTCATTTTTGACTTCCTCTCCCACATGTGAAACTCACTTTTCCCTCTAACAATCAAAAAATCAATTCTCATAATTACTGTCGAACAAGCCAAAAAATATAAAGAATCGAATTAAGACATGTACATTTGACTAAATTTAAAATGTTTGCTTATAAACAAACTAAGGGTATAGAACTGATTTTTAAAGTAAAATTATTCATTTTGTCTGTAACATGAACTTTTTTACCTTTAAAAAAAAGGTATATTATCTAAACATATTTGGAAACAAGAATTTACATGCTAATAATGCCCGTCATGTTAATTTATAGCATTTCTTTTAAATTAAAAAATCAAAGTTATATTCAAAATAGATATAGAAGTGAAAAAATTTTAAAACAAACAAATTATTTTTCTTTTGAATGAGGTTAATAGAAATGGAGAAATAAAAATTTCAAACAATCGGGGTTGATAACCCCGATTGAGAATTAGACACATGTGAAGGGCCCACGCTGAATAAAAAATCGTGGGTCCCCTTCTTGTGAGTATATTGTCATTTGTACAAGAAGAATAATTCTAAAAAATTTCCCTTTAAATATGTCGAGATAATTTTTTTTCTTTTATATATTTATATGTAATAAGTAACTGGATTACCATAAATTTTTACTCATACAAAAATAAACATACAAAAAATAAAAGATTTAATATTATAGTAATATATTTTTAGAACACATAATATTAATTTTTATTAGTACTTAAAAATTCGATTTTAGTGAAAAATACGTATTTAAGGTCCGTAACTTGTATTTAGTGGGGTAAGTACATGTATGGGAATGGTAAGTAATTTTTAAACATATGAATAATTAGTAAGGTTTTTAAGATTGATGGCTAATCTATCCCCTCTTCTACTCTTTCCCTCCTAACTGTTTATCACCTTTAATCAATTTTTTTCTTTTAAATTATTGTCCTTGTATTTAAATAATTATATTAGTTATATGTGCAATTAAATAATGTTTGAGTAAAATGTTGATAATGTTATATAAGAACAAAATGATAAATTGAACGTTTCTCATCTATCTCTACATTTTATTTTCATATATATTGTAATTATAATATAATTATATATGTAGATGAGCTTTGATTTTAAATGATTCGTCTTAATTCTATTAATATAAAATTCTAAATACTTCAATATGAAAAATGAACTTATAATTAAAAGGAGATTACATAAAGTTAAATTGTAGCTGAAAAGTAGATCCACTGAGGTAATCGAAGTGTTCCTTAACTCCGAAGCGTTGAGCACTCCGAGGTACTCCCTTAATAGATCCTTCCACCGCCACTGTCACAAAGATATCTGTTAGGATCCCCTCTGCATCCAAGGATCAATTGATGTGACGTCTCCATAGGTCTAGTTGACGTAACGTATCAACTTTATGTCAACTCAACTCAGAATAACTAATTGTCCGTCCACTCTAGACGCGGCTGATTGACGCCTATGAGCGGACTCCTCACACCGTCAAATACATACACGTGTCCCACATCCAACGGTGCTCTACTTCTATAAATACTCAAGGTTTGGCAAGAAACAAAGGTAATGAAACTCTCACAACTTAGCCCTCCATACTAAGAAATATATATTCTCCTCCCCACTCTCTTGCATAACTTGAGCACTGTTCCGATCACCCAACACTGACTTGACCGTTGGAGTGTATACGGCCGTCACCCCCCACTGGTTCCGACAGTGTGCTTCTGACCATGCATTGTTGTACGCAGGGAAGATTACGTGGAGTGGCTATCCGTTGGCCACGTGGAAGATCCAATTCGTGAGGTCAACAGATTGGCGCCATCTGTGGGAAATCTTCCCATCCAAGAGTTTCACATTGTCCATCAGAAAAACTACCAGCAAACTATTGACTTACCCTGAAAAGGGTACGTTCTTGAAAAAGAACAAGGTCAACCTACAATCAAAGTTCTTCACACCCTTGAAAAGGTAGATAAGATGAGTTATAGTAATGAAGATGCAAATTTTGAAGGGCGAAGGGATGCCTCTGAGGAAGAGGTGATCTGGACCAATGTCACGCATTTTAGATCCCATTACCAGCTTCATTGAGGCAATAGGATAGAAGGGCTCACTGAAGGAATGGCTTAAATAGCTGCAGCCATGAAAGACATTGCAGCTCAGAATGTGGCAATGCGTGAATTCTTCATGCAGGGTAGAGGTCATCAGGCCTTCCAGATGCCCCAAGGGTCTTACCCAGCGCAAGAAATTCCAGCATCTCATGGCCGAGGCCATTCGAGCCAGCGGAAGGAACACTCCCTCGAAAAAGAAATGAGTGTAGATATCACATTTTATGCACAAGGGAGCCAACCAGCAGAACCACAGCTAGGAGAGAACTTTCCACTAGAATTTGAACCAGAAAGGTCAGTTAGTGTCTTCGACTGAATAGGGCGGAACCCTAGCGATAGGGTCCATTCCGTGCAAAGATCGGCTACGTCAGAACGGGAAGAACAAGCACCTCCTCCGCCTAAAAATAGGCGGGAGAGAATGAACTTAGTCGATTGGAGCAGTCGAGGGAGAGCGCCTCCCCAGAACGTACAAGATGATGAAGGCTCCTAGGGGCCATGTCGATCTTATGAAATTGATGATGATGATGACAACCTCCCTTTTTCAAAGAAAATTCGAAGCTTCCCAATGTCTCAAAATTTCATGCCCCCTAAAATCCCAAAGTATTAGGGAAAGGGGGACCCAAAAGAGCACCTCACCAAGTACATGACACAGATGAGCCTTAGAGGAGCCTCACCCACATTGAAATGCAGGGCCTTCCATCTAACCCTCACAGGAGCCGCCAAAGTGCGGTACAACAGACTGCCTCCCTTGAGCATTAGGAGTTGGCGAGAATAGAAGAAGGCATTTCTTAACTAGTACCTCTCACGAAGAGGGAGAGAGACCCCAGTGCAACGCTTGCAAGAAATGAGGTAGGCCCCTAGAGATACGCTGAAAAGTTACCTCGCCAGGTTTACTGACGAAATAACATATTGCAAACAAGTCAATGATAGAGAGGCCCTTTCAGCTTTGAAATGTGGCCTCAACATGAACACTTTGTTCTGGAAGGATGTACGCAGCAAGAATCCCACTACCTATGACGAACTGGTATAAATGATGAGAGTAGAGATTTTCAATGAAGAGATGATTGACCACCAAAATCGTGCAGTGCATGTACTCCCTCCGCCTCAGAGACAGGTAGGTTGAGGACCGGCTACACACCTCGTCACCAAGCAATGGACCTAAGCAGGACACACAATAGCTCCTACATCCGGACAAACGTTAGCTTTTGCCACACTAAATGCACTGCCAGTGTTGGCATACGAGACTGCCCCTGTTGAGGCGGGACCATCTGGAAGGACGAACAGCAATCGAAAGAAAAAGAAGCGACCAAACAGACCCTTAGAAGGAGCGAGGTTCTGCACCTTTCACCAACTTTACGGACACGACACCAGCGAATGCTCCTCGATCCTTGAACCGGAACAACCCACGATCCTCGAAAAGGGGTAAAAATCTCCACAGATCCACCTCCTCGAATAGGGAAGAAAGGCAATATAAAGACCAGTCACCCCAGAAAACAGAGTCCAGGGACAGAGAAGACTCCAGACATAGGGATCAGGTCCTATCTAGGGGCCAAACCATCAGGAAAATTGATACGATCATAGAAGGACCTCACATCGGGGGCAATACTAGGAACGCCCTAAGGAATTACACAAGGGAAGCAAATGATCCATCAATAATTACCTACATTTTCAATCAAACCCAAGGGGCCAACAGGATGGCCCCAATCACTTTCTCTCAAGAAGATGCACAAGGTGTTCATCACCCCCACTGTGATGCATTAGTTGTGAAAGTCATGGTGGCTTGAAACGGACTCAAGCAGTTGCTCGTTGAAAATGGAATCTCGGTGAATATATTGTTTGGATCCATCTTTGGCAAGATGCAGATTGAACATAGGTTAATCCCCATGACCGAGCCGCTATTTGGGTTCATCAGCAACAACATCATCTCACGAGAGTGAATTACTCTTCCTGTTGAGAAGGAGTCAGCCCCCCTAGTGGCGCACCCCTTTATGGAGTTCCTGGTGGTAGACCACAGATTAGCTTATCACAGAATACTGGGCCGATCGGCTTGAAAGATCTTTGGGCAGTCACCTCCATCCATTACTTGTGTATGAGATTTTCAACTGAGCATGGGATTGCTACAGTTTGAGGTGACCAGATGGGCTCGAGAGCATGTTACCTCAACTCTCTGCGGAAGTTCGAACTCCACACTATTAATGTCATTATAACAGAGGCCGCCAACGAAATCGACATGGACATAGAAATGCTCAACGCCCCTATACAAGGGCATACCTCCGAATAGGAGGAAGATGTCGACATGGTAGAGGCCCTAAAGAAGGGCACCATCTTGATGAGTTGGATCCTCGAATCATCGAGTCTGAACCAAATGCGACCTCAATGAAAGAATTGGAAACTTTTCCCACCAACCCTAAAGACCCCACTCAGGTCTTGCGGATTGAGAAAGCGCTACCCCCCGAAATAAAAGAAGAAATGATAAATTTCTAGAAAATGAACTTGGACGTCTTCGCCTGGAAGCACGAAGATATGATGGGAATAGACCCTAAGGTTAGTTGCTACCGCCTTAACATCAACTCCTTCTGCGCCCCACATTGGCAGAAAAGGCGAGCCCTCAACTTAGAGCGATATGAAGTGCTCAAAGAAGAAGTCGACAAACTAAGCCGCAGCGGCTTCATCAGAGAAGCCATCTATCCGAAGTGGATATCCAACCCGGTCCTCGTGAAGAAACCTAGCGGGAAATGGAGGGTGTGTGTGAATTTCACAAATCTGAACAAGGCATGTCCTAAGGATTGTCTTCTATCGGATGGCCACCCCGATGGGTATTGTGGTCTGCTTCAGAATCGGGAGGCCTCGCCACAGTTAACCCCTTCGAGGTGCCAGTAGCCTTCTTACCCTTCCTCAGCAAGTTTGGGTCTTCTGCTTCCTCCTCCTCCACCGATAGCTGAAGTCGCTTGCTTGCAGTCACTAGCTCCTCGGCCTACTTTTTATAGGCAGAGGAGGAGGTCTTCAAGGCCTTGTCTCGGGCATCATTTTTTGGATGGTCTTAAAATCAGGCCTCAGAGGCCTCTTCTTGTTGAAATTATCTGCAGGGAACCAAGAAAATTAGAACAAGTATATGGAGTTCAGAAACCTACTACAATAAAGTCACTTCAGATACTCACCTTGAGAGGCCATTAGGTCGTGCGTAACGAAGTGTCTATTCTTCTTAATCAGCTCGTAACAAGATCTCCTATTCATTGGGAGCTGATAAACAATGCAAATTATGTCAAAATTCTTCAGTAGATATCTTACATCGAGGAAGAGTGCCTGCAAACAACAAACATAGGTCATAAACCAAACAGCAGCTCAAAAGAAATTTAAACACAGGGTATCAGCACTCACTAAGCGATGAATACTTAGTTGGGACTGTGAGGGACGCCAGAGGGTCCCCCTCCATTGTGTCCCACCTTCCGGACGCCCAACACCACAACGTCTTCTAGTCCTTTATTAAGCTCGAAAGGTCTAGGACAAAAGGAGCATGGGCCCCCCCCCAAAAGGTTAAGTAATACCACTTCTTAGTCTTATCCCCCCCTCCCTCCCCCTCGACTGCCACTTTGGGGATGTACAGGGTTTGGAAGACTAAAAAGGGCATCTCCACTCCAAGAGACGCCTCCTTCCACAACATCCAGGAGCCCACCATCTGGCTCCAATTAGACCTAAACTCTTCGAAAACTGAAAATGTCATCCAAAAACACTTGAAAATCGTCCAAAAACACAAAGAATTTTAAGAGCAAAGAGAGTTTAATTTCGCAAAAGTGAAAACCTCTCAAAATGATCAAGTCTCCCTTTTTATAGAACATTCCATATAATCTCCACCATTGAATTCAAACACTATCAATCTAGGCCGTCCATCGCAGTACAAATCCAAGTCGTTAAAATGAAATGTCAGATCTGATCTACGACCAAGATCTAGTTGTGCCTCTCACGCACGCATAAAACGCATCACTTTGAACAGCACCAGTCGTCAACAATAAGTAGTTGCAGTAGCCCTTCTTCTGGGAATGGACAGCACGTCCAACTGCCACCTTGAAAATATACGACAGTTGTCACATCGATTAACGTCATAATAAGAAGCGTCAGACCAGGGGCAAACCGTCCCAATTCGCCTCGGATAAAGTTCTTCACCCAGCTTTACAAAGTTTCGACGCACTTGATGCGAAAATTCTTGTGGGTCATTGCTTCGGACGCTGCGTTCCCTCCTAAACTTTAGCCATCTCCCAACGTGTCGTCCCCTGTGGGTCAGCGCATCGGTGGCAGATGAGCTCTTCACCCAACTTTACAAAGCTTCGACAAGCCTGACGTGGAGATCCCTGTGGGTCATTATCTCGAACGTTGCGTTCCCTCCTAAGCTTTACAAAGCTTTAGCCATCTTCCAATGTGGGTCAGTTGTCCCCTGTGGGTCAATGCATCGGTGCTAGATGAGCTCTTCATCCAACTTTACAAAGTTTCGACGCACCTGACGTGGAGATCCCTGTAGGTCATCACCTCGGAAGCTGCGTTCCCTCTTGAACTTTACAAAGCTTTAGCCATTTTCCAACGCGTCGTCCCCTGTGGGGTCAACGCATAAGTGGCAGATGAGTTCTTCACCCAACTTTACAAAGTTTTGACGACGCGGAGATCCCTGTGGGTTATTGCCTCGGACGCTGCGTTTCCTCCTAAACTTTACAAAGCTTTAGCCATCTCCAAATGCGTCGTCCCTATGGGTCAGTGCATCAATGACAAATGAGCTCTTCACCCAGCTTTACAAAGCTTCGGCGCGCCTGACGCGGAGCCCCCTATGCTTCATCGCATCGGCCATTGCATTTCTTCAGCTTTACAAGGCTTTAGCCATCTCCCAACGCGTCATCCCATTTGGGTCGATGCATCGGTGGTAGATGAGCTCCTCCCCCAGCGGAATCACAACTCATATGACTCAGTGAAACACTAAAGGCTCGTCACGAAACAACGAACGATCAATCGAGAGGATGCCCTACCCACATTGCCTCGGTTATCACTTCGCCTCAGCTAATAGGTATTCAGCACATCTGCATACTTCATCCTTTCACATTAGCACTTCATCAAAATCCACACAACTTACTCTAAGGCCGGCATACACAATCGGGAAAATAAGTCCACCCATAATATGAATATTCATGCCTGAACTTGGGGGACCACTGTTATACCCCTAACTAAACCACTTCGAAACAATGGTCACACCACTCCCTGAAGTGTTACGTGTCCATACGAAGTGATTCCGAAGTGATACCCACTCCTGACGACCTCAACATGACGCGCTGCAAAGTGAAGAATAGATTCACTGAGGTAACTGAAGTGCTCCTTAACTCTGAAGCATTGAGCACTCCGAGGTACTTTCTTAACAGATCTCTTCACCACCACTATCAGAAAGATATTTGTCAGGATCCCCTCTGCCTCCAAGGATCAATTGATGTAACGTCTCCATAGGTCTAGTTGATGTGACGTATTGACTTTATGTCAATTCAACTCAGAAGAACTAATTGCCCGTCCACTCTAGACGTGGCTGATTGACGCCTATGAGCGGACGCTTCACACCGTCAAATGCATATACGTGTCCCACATCCAATGGTGCTCCACATCTATAAATACCCAATGTTTGGAAAGAAACAAAGGTAATGAAATTCTTACAACTTAGCTCTCCATACTAAGAAACATATATTCTCCTCCCCACTCTCTTGCATAATTTGAGTACTGTTTCGATCACCCAACGCTGACTTGAACTTTGGAGTGTATGCGGCCGCCACCACCATTGCTAGTTCTGACCGTGTGTTCTTGTGCACAGAGGGAATATGTGGAGTAGCTATTCGTTGGCCACGTGGAGGGTCCAATTCTCGATGTCAACAGTAACTAAACTGCCATCAATGCTACCTTTAATTTATTATAATATTATTTCATATGTATATATTATATTATATTATTCATTATTTATATATTTAAACTTCAACTAAAAATCAACTCTCATATATATATATATATATGAAAATTTGAATACAAATATATATTATATTATTCATTGTTTATATATTTAAGCTTCAACTTAAAATCAACTCTCATCTATATATATATAGGGAAAGAGTAGAAGTGAAAATGGAACAAATGTTTGAAATGAAGATAATTTTATTGATATATGAAAATTTGAATACAAATATTGAAATGAACTTTGAATTACACGTTTGAAAATAAATATAGTAAAAGAATAAAAAGATTTCTCAAACTATCTTGAGAAGGATTTATCTCCCGCTAAATCAACTCTCTTGAGAGTTACACTAAATTAACTCTGATCAGATCTTGAACATTTGATTTGTTTTTATACTTGAAATCTTCTTCAATTTGGAGAAGGAATCTTGAATAATTGCATCTTTTGAAACTTTTGCACCGTCCATTTGCAAAAGTTAATCAAACATAAGAAAAAGTCTTCAAAATACTTTTCTTTGTCTCCCACTTGGAAAAGTTGGTATCAACTTTAGTCATCTTTTGAAAATTCTTGATCCACCAAAATAAGTTCCTAGCTTTATTTCTTAAGAGATGGTAACGCTGGAAGAAATAATTTATTAGGTGGTAAACACATTTTGAACATAATGTCTTTTGATTTTTGGGCCCTGTAAGAATGTAATTCATCTAAATAACTGGTCCATATAGTCATTTTTGTTCTTCACGAGCTAAGAAATCATCAATGTCAATCCCATAGCAATCATCACCATTGTCTATACTTTGAGAATAATGAGTCAGCATCTGATTGAGTTATTTTTTAAGAAACTTCAGCAAGATTAGCAATTTTCTCAGAAACTGCCGATAAGTCTTCTGGAGTTTTACATTGAGATAGCATAGTTAATAATCTAGATTTTTCTGTTAGAAAATCAGCTTGCTTTTCTTGTTTTTTCTTTGAAAATTTTAGTAAACCCAAATTTCTTTGTTCTTGAATCCATGAATAAACTGCTTTGGGGGCAACAATTTGTTTCATGGAATTTTGACCACCACTTTATTTTGAATATTCGAATGATCTTTTTGACAGTATATTCTTGTTCAGCTTGGAGAAGCAAGAAATCCCAGCAGAAAATCCAAGATACTTTGAAATTTTTTGCAAATTGGAACAAAGTATTTTCTTGAGGCTGCAAAAAGGATTTTGCCTCACTTTTGAAATATTCATATCATTGGCGAGTGAGACTGGGTAAAATACTTTCCTCAATACCAAAGTATATGAACCATATTTGAAACCATTTTGGAAAAACGGGATTACAAGATTGATGGAAAAAAAAACCCAGGAATGAGTAATTGGTCTAATAAAGAAAACATTGAACCATGCAGTCTTGTAATCAAGATAGTTAAAACGTTCAAATTTACCATTAGGTAAATTCATACGTTTTTCTTCCCAAGATTTTTGTCCCCAGTCTTCATAGGACCAAACCTTAAGAATTGAAATTTTTGAAAAGTCTGGATTTTTGGAATATTTTGGTGTGTGAGTAATAATTGTTGATTTTGTTTTTGTGAAAATAGCCTCATAAAACTCGTGATTCTTTTTTATGTTGTTTGGTAAGTAATGAAAATTAGGAGGAAAAATATCCGAAAGACAAGCTTTAAGAGAAGAATACTTTTGCCATGAACTTTCCATTTCAAGAATTGGATAATGAATATTTTTGGTAAAATATCTGAAATTATTTAAGGGATTGATATTTGACAATTTTTCAGTACCTGTTTGAACAGCTTTTTTGAAGTTGGTAACTTTTGACTCATTGATTTCATATGGATGCTGAGTTAATTTTGAAGCAAGGGTAGTATTTTCAGAAAAGGAAGAGGCATGAGAATTTGAAATATAGTCATCAATTGAAAGAAGATGAATATTAATTTTCTTCTTATTTTTTCTTTCCACTTTTGATAATTCCATAACTCACACTTTTCTCTTAAGATTGAATAAATTCTCTAGTGAGAAAGTCTACCAAATAGTTTGATTTTCCTTGTACATATAGTATTTTGAAATCAAAACAAGATAAAATAACTTGCCATCTAGCAAAGATTTGCTTTGAAACAAGATTTTTCACATCTTTTTGTAAAACATCTTTTGATGCATTGCAATCAGTTTTGAGAATAAATTATTTATTAATTAAATCATCGTGAAATTTTGAAATACATAAAACTATTGATAAAATTTCCTTTTTGATGGTGAAATAATTCTTTTGAGGGTCAGTCCATACACCACTATGGAACATAACTAACTGTTCTTGACTTGACTCTTTTGGAATCTGCTTTAACACTCCACCAAAACCTAAATCAGAGGCATTAGTTTCGACAATAATTGAAGTAGTAGGGTCAAACATTGATAAGCATGAAATATTTTTGATAGCTTTTTTGATTTTTTGGACAGCTAATGTACACTCTTGACTCCATGAGTCCGGGTTCTTTTGCAGTCTTTTGAAAAGAGATGCACAAATCAACCTTATCTCTTTAATAAAGTCGCCAACATAATTGAGGCAACCAATAAATCTTTGAAGAGAAGATTTGTCTAAAATTTCATCAGAAAATTTTTCAATAAAATCTAGACTTCTCTGAATTGGAATAATTGAACCATTTTGAATACTATGACCTAAAAATCTTATCTCTGTTTGACACAAAACAATCTTTTTAGCAGATACTGCTAAACCATTTTTCTTGATAACATGCATGAATGTATTGATATACTTGAAATGTTGTTCTATACTTTTAGAAAATATAAGAACATTATCAATGTAAACAATGATAAAATTTGAAAATGAATTAAAAATATCATTCATGATTTTTTGAAATTTAGGAGGAGCATTTTTTTAGACCAAATGACATTACATTTCGTTCATATTGACCGAAAGGAACATTAAATGTAGTTTTGTACTTATCTTCTTCTTTAATTTGAATCTGTCAAAAACCCGACTTTATATCAAATTTTGAGAAGATAACAACTTTGAATAATCTATTCAAAATATCTTTCTTTTGAGGAAGTGGATAACGAATCCATTGAAAAGCAAAATTAAGAGGCTTATAATTGATAACAAGACATGGAGCATCTCGTTCAATTTCAACCGAATTATTGACATAGAATGTTGAGCAACTCCAAGGAGATTTGCTCGGATGAATTAAACCTTTGTCAAGTAAATCATTGATTTTCTTGATACAAAAGTCTAACAATTCTTTGTTCATTTGAATAGGACGAGATTTTGTAGGAATATTTGATTCATGAAAATCAGAATTGTATGGAAGAGATACCACATATTTCTTAAGACCCAAAAAGTATTTGGAATAGTAGAACAAATCTCTTTTTCCATTTGTTTTTGAAAATTTGAAATTTTTTCTTGAATTGAAGGATTTTCCAATTGTTCTTCAATTCTTTGAAATTTAATTTCTTCTTTGAGAAATCTAATATGATTTTTCTCGAAATTAATATTATTGTCTAATTTTGAAATTGATGCTTCTTTTAAAGAATTAACATCTCTATACGAAGGAGGATTTGTAAATTTGAAACAAATTTCTTGATCAAATATATTTGTAGTTAAATCTTTTGAAATAGCTTGAAAATGATAAATTTGAAAAATATAAGGAGTACCAAGAATTACTTCTTGATCCAAATCTTTTATAAGATTAAAAAATATTTTTGAAACAAAAATTTGAATTACAAAATGAGCTTTTGAAAGTTTATATTGAATACTGAGTTTCTTACCACTAGCACCATAAAGACGCTTAATAATTTTTTCAAAATATTTTTTAGGTATCAATCCTTCACGGATACAATTTTGATAAGCTCCAGAGTCAATAAGGACTTTAGAAGTGAATTTGAATTCTTTGTTGACTACAAGAGTCATATTGCAATACCATTTTTGAAGTTGAACACGATTAATAACATTAATCATTTCTTCTTCAGATTGAATATTTGAAGGAATGAGAGAATTAGATTCTTCACCAGAAGAACTAGAAGAGGATGAATAAGAAGGAATCATTGACTTTAGCTTCTTGTCTTGAATTTTGAGAAGAGAAACTTCCATTCCAACATCTTTCATTTGAAGTTCAAGAATAGAAATTTGAGATTTCATGGAATTGACTTCTGATTTTAAATCAGAACTAGAAGATTTTGAAATTTCAAAACGATTTAATATATTTTTCATATTGAAAGGTCCAAGTTTTGAATTTGAAGGAAGAAGAGTATTAAACTTATTTTTGAGTTGTGGATCATCAATTTGATTTACAATCTCTTTAATAAGTTCTTCTTCTTTAGTAAGAACATTTATAATTTTACAACCACAAAGTTCTTTACTTTGACTTGAAGAAGATTGAGAATTTGAACTAGATTCAACATCTGAATCTTCTTGATGTTGATAAACATGTTTTAATTCTGAGTTAGACTCATTATAAGAACTGGAATTTGAATCAATAAGATTGAGAAGTTGAAACTTAATATCTTTATCAATTTGAAGATTATTAATCTTGCCTTTAAGATGACACTTATTAGAATAATGCCCAGATTTTTTACATTTCCAACAAGTAACGTTGTTTTTTCTTGAAAATCTTTTCTTTTGAAATTTCTTTTTGGAATAATTTTTTGAATAAGAAGGTTTTTTAAAATACTTCTCTTTTGAATAAATTTTTCTTTTTGAAAATTTTTTTGATTTTGTTTTTGATGGAGGAATAATTTTCTCAAATCCATATTGTTCATAGAATGATCCAAGTCTTTTGCGACTATCTAATTTTTTTGTTTGCAATTTGGATTTAAGCTTAAGTTCATTACAGAGAACTAATCCTTCTTTGTTAATGAAACATATCAATTCTCCATAAGAAAGATCATCATATGGAAAACTGTTTGAATATTCATTTTTGATAGAATTTTTGACTCTTTCAGAAAATAGATTTGGAAGTCCAGTTAAAAATCTTTCTTTCCAATAAGCTTGATTACAATCTTTTCGTAAAAATACACGAGTTAAAAACATGTCTTTATACCAACGAAAATCTTGTAACCTTGAACAATTTAAAGTTAACAAAATACTTGAAACTTTTCTAAAACATCTATTGGAGATCCAATAAAATGTTTGACAATACAATAAATTAATGTATTGAAACTATCATTTGAACCATTAGATTTGAAAGCTTGAACAATTTGGTTTTTCTCTTGATCAGAAATATAATTGAACCATCAATTATTTAATTGACCAGCAAAACCTTGAACAATATTGCCTGTTAACTCAACTGGAGAAATTCCTTCTTGAACTATAGGCGTTATAACAAGCACCAATTCTTTCAAGAATTTCAAAAATCTGATATTCGGTTAAACCATCTATATTCTAGATAGTTATGCCAGTACTAAAGAATGTTGTAGGAATCTTAGTCTTTTGTTCAAAAAGTAAATCTGGAGGAGTATTTTTTGGATAATAAGGAGAAACTTTTGAAAATTTAACTTTTTTGCCTTGAAATTTATTGATTTGAGGAACTTCATCATCAGTAAATTGAGATTCAATATCATCAATAGTGTTGATGTTATTTGAAGTAGATGATGATGATATTTTTTATAACTGAGTAGCAAGTTATTTAAGAACGTTAATATCAGTTTTGAGACTATTTTTAGGTTTAGCCTCATGCCTATTAATTAAAACTTGCTCAATTGGTTTAATACCTTTTGAAGATGATGATGTCTCAGGTTCATAAGAACAAACAGATTGAAGAACTACATTAGTGTAGTTATTTTGAACTTGAATATTTTTAATATCTTTAACAACAACTTGAGATTCCTCATGTCGTTCTTCAGATATTCTTTTGAAAGGAGATGCAAGAACTTCAGTACTTCCATGTTGAATTACAATCTCTTGCAAATGATGATGAGAATATTGAATATTCTCGCTAGAAGGAGTTTTTCAAGTTTTCTATGGAATATTTGAAGTTTGAATAGAATTTTTCTTCTTTGATTTTGAAGAAACCTTTGAAAAAGTAGGTTTTTTATTGAAAATTTTGAAATAAACCCATTTATAAAAACTTAAATTTTCAGGGAATTCATAAAATTCTTCCCAATAAGATTCTCGTTCTTCGTTTGAAAAACTTTGATGAAATATTTTTCGAAATTTTTTGACATGAGGAGTTTGATTAGTTTTGAATTCATTTCTTTTGTCAATACTTGAAGAAATAACATTCGTTTGATGATCAAGTCTTTCATTTTGAGAAAACATTTCAGAAAAAGTTGGAGATTCAGATTGATCTGATTCTTCTTCTTTTTCTGCTTCTTTTTCAACATATTGAGATTTTGGAATATTTTGAGTGAAATCAACATCTGAAAGAGAAGTTGATGAAAATCTAGCTGATTGATAAGAAGATCTAGGTTTATCATCAAATCTAGAAGAATAAGATCTTTGAAACCTAGAGGAAGATCATTTGAAAGTCATTTTGACGTTTCTATCTAGAAAAGTAAGAATTTGATTAGGAATTGTTTGAACAGGAGCAGGAATAAGATTTTAAATATTTTCAAAATTTCATTATAGCCCAGGAGTTTGAAGATTCCAAGTAATTCTCTTGAAAATCATGGTATTTGAATGAAAATGATTACATTCAACAAAAAGACTTTTATCTTTAGGATATGAACGTAAAATACCAATATTGAGTTGAGTATTCAGGAGCTTGTAATATATCCTATATATTACAACAAAAGCATTTGAACGATTATCGAAATCGAGATTTTTGGTTTGAACATGGAGATTTAGAGCATTAAGAATAGCTCCATCATTGAGATTAATTGAAAAATTTGGATAACAATTTGAATAAATTGGACCACTTTCAAGATTTGACTTTAGAACAGATAATAATGAATTTTCAAATTTGAGGAGTCTCTTATCTCGAAGAGTTAAAAGAATAGGAATGTCTAAGCCTAGTTTAAACAAAGGTTTGACAGCAATTTGAATTAATCCAACATGAAGATATTTGAATTTTTTCCTATGAGATTCAATTGATTCTTTTGAAAATAAATTGATGTGTGCATTTTGATTTTTGATAGATAATATTTGTTCAAATGTTTTAATAACATAATTTTGAATAAAATCGAACTTTCCAATTTCATAGATAGAATTTTTCTACATTTGGAATTGTCCAGTTATGCAATCTTTGTTCAATTTGAGCAATTTGAAATTCATGACTATTGAAATCATTTGATGCATATGATGCAGATGATTGATCAATTTCTTCTTTATCTTGAACAACATTTGAAGTATTTTTAGATTTGTTTCTGTTTCGCGCGGGTTAAGTCGCTAACAATTAAAAAGGGTCAGACGATTGTGTAAGGGACGAAACCTCTTGAGACAAAGTCCCAAAAAGGGGTGTTCTTTTATTGGCGATGAACTTTACAATTGGGGATGAAAAACAACGTGCCTCCAAGGGGCGCAAGCACACGAGTTACAAAAAGAAAGATGTTTAAGTCTAAAAGCTAAGGAAATGAAAATTACATATTCTCTGTTCGAGAGTTTTGGATTCGGTCCCTTGCTTCTGCGTCCTTTCTCCCTTTTATACTTCATAGACGATCTCTTTGTGATTAACTACTCTGAAAACTGCTTGATCGTCCTATAACTTCCCACTTTCTTTGTAGGGGCCATTTTGTCATGAAACTGCCTCTTAACTGCTGCCATTATCTTTCATCGTTCAACCGCTTTCGATTGAATTCCTTGAGTCGTGGAACGTGATAAGGCTACTTTAACAACTGCCTTGATAACCACGATGCGTTATGTTTGTTCATACCTTGGGCGACTTGAAGGTTTGGGCGAGAGTAGAATAACAGCTCTGGGCGACCGTATGACACTCCATTCGTTCAGATTCTGGGCGACTTGCAAACTTGGGGGATGGCGTTACCGCATTCTTGGGCCCCTTGTTTGGGCCTTCACCCTGACTCGTTCAATTGGACTTCGTTCTTTGGGCCATTCGATTTGGGGGTTCTCCAATTGGGCTTTACTCCTTGGGCTGTTCGACTTGGGCTGAATTTTTATGTGTCAACAATTACCCCTCAATATGGCAGAATTAATAATAATTATTGAATTTTGCCATATTCACTTCATGTTCCCGGCGACGTTCGAAACTCCCAAGAATTTCAATCATTGTTTCCTTCTATAACTTGAAAAAGTGCGTCGTTTTGCAAACCCTTATAAACCCCAAACACGCAATTTCACTGCTATCAAACCACGCCTCATATTTTCTGCATCTCTTTCACGATTCACTGTTCATCTTTTGCTTCCTTGTTATGTAACCCCGAAAAGCTTCGTTCATCCTCCAATGGCTGCTTCACAATCTCAAGCTAGTGATTCCTTTAGTTTTGATGACTTTCAGAAACTTTTGAGTCGCCCATACATAACCCCAAGTTTTCTCGCGCCTGCCGATGTTGGACGTAATGAGTTTTACTTGGGTCCTTTCTTTAACAATGCGGAGGCAGTTGAACAGGCGGCGGTGGGTCAGCTGTTTCCTTGCACTCATGGCCCTCCTTTTCTAAACTCTCTACCGCTGGGGCCACTTCGCGAAAGAGGTATTCGCACTTGGCCTAAATCTGATGTAGCTTTTCGTAGGTGGCATGCTTGCCTTATGGGTCATGGCCATACTAAGGCACTTTTTGATAGCGCTAGGATTTCTGACTTATTAGAAGTCTCTATTCGCTCCCTACTTTTGATTCAGCGCTCTTTCCGATTGCCTTGAGTTTTTGGTCCTCTGAGTACAACACCTTTATTTTTCCTCTTGGCCCCATGTCTATTACGTTAAGGGATGTTGGGACCCTGGTGAATTTACCACCTTTGGGCGATACCATTTTCCCAGGTATCTTAGTTTCTGGTGGCGCCCCACAGTTCGGTAAAAACTACACCGATTCTTATTCAAGCCTGCAGACCCTCCATAATTATTCGAGCGCTGAGCCTACCCATGCTGAGCGAGTGGCCTTTCTTTTAGTTTGGCTTTGTAAATATGTTTAGTGTGTGCCAAGTATAAAGCCTTCTCTGAGTTATTTACCTATAGCGCACGAATTGGAGCGTGGCAAGCCTTTGAATTTATGTTCTTTGTTTTTGGCTGCCCTTTATAGAGGTATGGCTTTTCTTCAGGCTCAATTGAAGAATGGTGCATCTCCCACTGGCAGTGGACCTCTTTGGTTCACTCAACTGTGGTTGAGATCCTATTTTCCATCGCTTGATGCTCCATCCATTTCTCGTCCTTCTGCTAGCTGTTACGGGCTAGCTATGGAGCCCTTAACTCCTATAAATATGTCCAGAAGGGACATTTTTTCATTCTTTTATTCTTTAGATTCAATTTCTTCCTTCTTTCCTTTTCCTCCTTTTTTGACTCCAAACTATGTACATCCCCCATCCACTATGGATAGTGCGAGCACCCCTCTGCTCATTTGGATCCAGTTTTTAACTGGGAGGGAGCTTTTCCATGATATCTTAACTGGGACCAATGCCAAAGCGGGGGTAGAAATTTATGCTCCCCAATTTTTTGCCCGTCAGCTTGGTTTTGGCCAAACTTGGCCTGTTCCTCTTTGCTATTCGAAGAGCTTAATTGACCGTTTTCATACCATTAATAAGGCGGAAGTAGAGGTTATAAACGTTTGCAACCTCCATTTATCAAGCCACTTTTCATTAGCCCCTTTTAATTCTTGTCATGCTACTCACCCTCTTTTTGAACAACTTTGGCCATCAGTGAAGCGCAGATTATTTGCGACTGAGGCCAATCGTGCCTTTCATTCATTAGACCAACCGAGTATTTCTTCTCCTCCTCCTGTTTTGGTCACTCCTTTGTCTATTCGAAGCCCCTCTCCTTCTCGTCGTACTAAACAACCTGCTCGTCCATCTTCTTCTCTCCCCGCCAGGCCTACTACGGCCAAGAGTGCTTCAAGCCGCAAACGGCCAGCCTCAGCATCTCCAATTCTGGAGGATGATGATGATGATGATGCCCCTCTTATCGTCAGGAGGAAGGTAATTAAATCGGTCTATTTACAAGTATGCTTTTCCACATTTGATACTGTTCTGTGTACTGATGATCTTTTGGACTTTTCAAAAAAGTTCAGCCTCCCCTTCAAAGGCTTTGGCATCGACAACTCCTGCTCCATCATCCTCTGCTGAGGCTACTTCATCCAAACCGGTTGGTGATGGGACCATGCTTAAAGATACATCTTCGGTCCCAGAGTCTTCATCACAACCCATGGATGAGCCACCTTCTTCCCAGGGTGTCAACCCCCCAATCATTGAAGCAGAAGGTAATTCAGTTTTTGATGTCTTACCTTTGCTCGTGCTATTGGTTTCTGATTTGTTGCTCTTGAATTTTGCAGATACTCCTATGAGTCCGCCCGTTGTGGCAACGTCGTCTTGCTCGGACAAGGGGAAGTCCTTACGAATGGATGAGTCGCTGGTTGCAAGCTTGGCCGAGGGCACGCCATCTTCTACGATTGTCGACGAGGTAGTTTTTCTTTTTGCTTCATTTCTATCATTTCTATTTCCACCTTGTTCATTGTAGTGAGGATTTTTAATATTGGCAACCTTCTTTGCAGGATGCTGACAGGATTGTGCGCTCTATCCAGGATTTGTTCGCTTCTTGGGGGCAGGTCCAAATGCCTCGCCCTGCTCCATTTGATTCTCCTGCTGCTTCTTCAGAGGATGATTTGAAGTTCTTGAAGGAGTTGGTATTTGAGTACGTATCCTTCATGGATATGGACATTAGAAGGGCTAGTGCTGCCAGACACAAGGATGAACTTGAGCACTTGAGTACGAAGTTAGAGCAAGCACTGACGCTTCCGTCGCTCAGTCTTTCTGCCGACTTTAAAGCGACGTTAAAGGTCATTCACTCCGAGGTCCTTTCTATGCTGGCCAAGAATGCTGAACTAAAGGCCAATCGTACTCAATATCTTCGAGCTGTGGCTAAGAAAGAGTCTTTACGCATGGAGATCAACAAGGCTAAGGACGAGTTGAAAGAAATCTCTTCCGAAATCATGATTGAAGACTCTTTGATGGTTAGCCTGGCTGCTCAGATGAGGGAACTTCAAGCCAAAATGGACGATTGCAGGGCGAGGATGGCTGCTAAAAAGCGCAACGCCTCTCAGGGGATTGAGCGAACTAAATCCTTGGTCGAACAGTACAAAAAGTTGGAGGTTGATGATGATGACGTTGCAGCTGAATTGAACATCACTTCCTCCCGGCAGAACGAGGATTGGGAAAAACTTAGGGAACGAATTCGTTCCTTATGGGGTAGACTGTAATTAAGACATACAATGTCTTTTTCTCTTTTGTAATTTTTGTTCATTATTAACGAACATTAACTTCTTGTGCATTTATTTGACGTTTATTTTCTAATCATCAATTCTTTAGTCACTTAACTGCTTTGCACTAAGAATTTTGTCCATTCCCTTTTGATATTCTCACTACTGTTCCCAAGACTTAGGGTCATTTAATTCTGTCTATTAAACAGAAATGTGGCTGTTCGTATTCTGTCTCTTCATCTTCACCCCTATAAATGTTTCGCATTTTTTATCCTCTATCTTCATCTCTTCATTTTCTTCTTCGAAACCAATTTGCTGCCATTTCTTGACATTCTGATGATCAACCAGATCCAAAAATGGATTGTCTAGTCCGTCCGTCTTATATTTACCTTGATGTCACCTTTGGTATGGGAGGTATAGGAAATATTTTCTGGCCAGCAGCGAAGTTTTTTCTTGCAAAATTCTTCCCGTCGTCTCTTTGTTCTTCACAAGGAGTCAATGATGGGAGGCAATTTTTGGACTGCATGTGGGCCATTTTGCTTGCTGAGAGTGCTTCTCAGCTTGCCTGCTGAGAGTGTTTCTCAGCCTCGCCATTGCAGCGATGCATTCGGGAAGGTAGTGAGGTCAGTACACCCTCTCACTCGTCAACCCCACCATTGCAGCGATGCAATTAGGAAGGCGGTAGGGCCAGTACACCCTCT
>NC_036250.1:10534276-10536867 GCF_002742605.1 Olea europaea var. sylvestris | reverse complement strand
ATAGCAAATGACGACCCATGCAAAAGAATTTTGAATTTATGTAGGAAATCCTTTTAGAATGATTGATGGGACTTTTCTAAATAGTAAAATGTCTTGTCTTATCAGTTTAGGCAATAGGTGTAGCTGCTCTTTGTAAGAGTATTAAATGCACCACAGGTTAGGAAGGTCAAATTAATGCCTAGGATGGTATGCTTTGAAAAAGGAGATGAGGCCACGTGGGTTTTCATCCAACAAATACCATTCCATTTGTACCACTATTAATACCCGTTCCATGTATAATTTGAAGGCTAATGCAAATCAATTCACTTGAAACTATTATTTCTTCATTCTCTTACTGAATATACACTAGATCTTGCTTAAGTTAAGATTATCTAGCTTTGGTTAGCTTGTTGACGATTGGTTATTATCACACAATCGATCTTAAACTATATTATTGAAGTCCGAACATATTTGACTCGTGTTATAAAGCACTCCCATCCAAACCCAGATTATTATCAACTAGCATCCTGTCCATATGTGTTGAAATTTGCTTACGTATACATGAGTGGGTTAGGTATTTGTTGTCTGTGTCATCCCAAAAGAAAGCGAGGTCAACAGTCACAATATAATAATACTAATACAAATACAAGCACTGCACAAAATTCATGAGCAATGCTATTCCCAAATCCAACCAAAAATGATATCAGGGAAGCAACATAAACTGAAATAGTAACAAAAATTCACTATCATTATCTTCGACAGTAACCTTAATCTCCAATCCCCTAGTTTTATTCTTCATCTCATGCAATCTACGATCTAAAATCACAAACCCCATGACTCCAGCTGCCATAGAGGCAATCCACAATGGACTCACTCCATATACACAATATTTCAAAAACTCTACTGGCATCTTCCACCATACCACACCCTTCTTCTCAATCTCACTACTTTTGTTAAATCAATTTTCATCAATATCGTCCATCACATTCCCATTTGCCTTAACTTCACCTTGTATTCGCTTAAACTCATGCTTTTTTTAATGTCCACTTCAGAATTATCTCGGGAACCATTAAAATCCATGGAATGCACCAACATATGCATAAATTTGCTCCAAAGTCTCCAGATGTATCTCATTTTCCTGAATTGTTTCTTCAATTCCTAGAGAAATGACTAACTTTTCCTCGTATTTGAGAAAACCCATATTAGATTTTTCGAATTTGTTGTGATCTAACCTATCACTGCTGGAATCGGACCAGAACTCATCGGATTTCTTGTCCACGTAGCCAGGGCGTCCTTGTGCAAACTTTAAATATGGTGCTAGTTCTAGAGTTTTAATATAATTATGAAAAATTTAATATAGATAACTAAGCCCAAAATTTGAAGAGGGAAATAANTACTTCGAAGTATTGGGTCGGTACGGTGTAAGCTGGTGTTGTGTCTCCTTAACCATTTGCCACCTCTCTCTTACCCAAAATTAGGATTCCTTTCATCCCTTAATGGAAAAAGGAAGACCTACCACAAACGAAGTATGAGCTTCTCAAGGGGTTATGTAATACCACTCCTTCGACTTGTTTCCCCAAGTACCCAAGGTTGGAAAAGTATTGGGAAGACATGCAGAGGTATGTCCTCACCAGAGGAAGTAGACCCCAACCAATTAGCTCCACCCATTTAGTAGAACTTGAGTTGGAGCCAACATGAAACACCAAAACACTACCCTAAAGAAGGGGTGCAACGATAGATGCATTCTTGCTTTAAATAGGAATTTACTCACTGCCACACAGCCCAATCTCGGATAGCAGGCACGATCGTAGGCCTCGGCCACTAAGAGTTCTATGTCGTTTGGGATACTATATTTTCGCCCGAGTTCGGCAAGTTTGGTTTAAGTAGTAATGGATGGAATCTTAGTAGCCCCCACCTCGCCTCGTAATCTATTGGACCTCACTCATGGCCTAATAACCCCTCTCAGACCCTAGGCAAAACCTCTTCTCCAAACCTAATGACTGTAACCCTGCCACAACTATAACTTTTCTGGAAGCCATTGACAAAATGACAAAGAAGAAAGAATCTAGCAGAAGTTTTACCTAGATGAAAGGAAGGTCTAAGAACAGACATTGCCGGAAAATAGAGGTTGCCGAAAAAATTGAGTATTGAGAGAGTTGGATGATTTTCGCAAAAGTAAAAACATGACAATGGTAGTTTTTGTCTTTTGTAGCAAGGAGAGGATGAACCCCAGTCGCATCAAGATCCATTCAATTTGAGATGTCCAATTATCAACTATTGACATTTGAATTCAAACGGTTTTTCTTATAGATGCCTCGGTCCAAAATAAATTTTAGACATCTTCAATATAAAAGGAGGCTCGATAGTTTAGCTATATCTTGCCTTTATTAAAAAAAATATTAAGCATTTTCATAGCACAAAAAAATATGGATAACTTTCAACTCCAATCATGTTATGAATAGACATACTTGGACTTTGGGGGACTATTAGTATTGTGAAAAAAGAGGAAGACAGAAACTATTGTTCACTTAACAATGAAGTTCAATCATGATATGAATAACGATATATAGACTTAGAGGACTATTATTATGCCTGGCAACATGTGGCTCTAC
>NC_036250.1:10520917-10529554 GCF_002742605.1 Olea europaea var. sylvestris | reverse complement strand
ATAGCACAAAATATCCCTATTTGAAAAGTTTAGTGTGAAATATTTACCTACCGTTCATATTCTCAATAAAAAATAAAAAATAAAAAATATATCCTCCTACTTAAATGAAAAAGAAGAAGAAGAAGAAAAAATATAAAATTTTATTACAAAATTGATCAATTACATGAAAAATTGGATAAAAAAACATGTTACAAGAATTTTAATTACATTCTTTTTGGTGTAGAGATTGAAGAGAAATAATAAAGAAGAGATAAAAATGAAAAGAGAACAAATATAATTAATAGATATAAGAAAAAATAATAACCTTTCTAATTATAACTGTAAGATTTGAGGAATGGAAGAAGAAAAAGAAAATTTATAGGACAAAAAGTATATTTAACAAATTCTTTTGTTAAAATCTCCCAAACTTATTTTGGAATTTTGTTTTTGTACTTTAAATTAGTGTCCTGAAAACTTTTATGAAAGTTTTTATAAGTCATTAAAATTCTGAATACCACAAGACTTTTGGAAACTTCAAAATTTTTTTAATTAGATACACCAAAAATTTTAAAGACCCTTTAAAAGTTTATACAAATTTAAAAATCTCATTTGAACACCCTTAAATTTTTTAAATCTTTAAAAGATTTTGAAAGTATTTAAAAATTTCAATTGAATTTTTGCTTTTAAGTCCATTAATTGGGGTATAAAAATCAATCAATAACATCAATTTCTGAATTTTCCTAATTCCACATTTTCCCCCTTAGCAATAAATAGCATCACTGTTCATTTTTATTGCTTTGACCCAGTTTGATTTTCATTATTTTCTCATTAAAATGAAAAATATGAACGTTATCTATCATATTAAATCATCAAATTTAAATTTTTATCTCTTATTTGAGAAAAGAATATATTTTTTATTTTCATTCTTAAAAAAATGAAAAACACGCTGGGCTTTATTTGGTTTGTCATTTGTGCCATCGTCATCAGTCCTAGAGCAGCCACCAAATTCAAGACCCACACACAGTGATTTTGCTCAGAGAGACAGCGGCTGCTGCAATGGCATTCGCCTCTCCCATATCACCATCTTTACATAGTCTTTCTTCTAATCCATTTTCAAAGCATAACAAGATTCTAACACTCAACAAGATCCAACCCTTTTCACTCTCTCACCGCCATGCCCTTTTTAGGTAATCATTTTTCTTTTTTATTTTCTGAATAACTAATTTATCTGCGAAGTCTTTTTTTTTCCCTCCTTTTTAATTGTCCGGCTCTGTTTCAGTTTCTGGGTTTACCTGCTAATCGAATTTTGCCCATTTAATGCTTAAAAATTACTTTTTTATTTTCAATCTGGCACTGAAAATAATTAAGCCTTCGTTTAGTCCTCCCCCCTTGAAATTTTAATGTTTGAAATAGTGTTTTTATTTTTATTTTTGGGAGAATGTGTGGTTGAAAGACAAGGAAAAATGGAAGATTGTGCGTTGAAAATAAGAGAGAGAAAAAAAAATTGAAAGGGAAAGGGGCCAAACGGGGGTTAAGTGTATCAAAATTGCCCTATATCTATTCGAATGTTATTATGCTGACATGCATGTGGTTATATAGTTTCAAGAATAAGTTGCCATAAGCATTTTTTGGCATTAGCTTTGCATTGATGCACTGTTCACTGAGTAAGTCAAAGCAAGACATAATATGAGGAATTCTCATAAACACTTCTCCTCATGAAAGATGATAAAGTAGATTAAAATGTACTGATTAGTAGTATTCTAAATGATATCTCCCGATCTTATTGGTCTTATTGCAGAGTGCCTAGAAAGTCAAATTTCCTTCAATTTTAGAGTAATTGCAACTTATTACCTTCGTTGCTCTCTTATTTATTCAGTTTTGAGGCTAGAGAAAATAACCATGTTACATCGTGGATTGAAAAAATGCTTTTAAGTTTTAACAAGTACAGTATTGTGGAGCAATTTGTCAATTGCCAAGATATGAAAATACACAGAACAACATGATACTATTACTTATTAAGACGAAACAGCTGGCTTGTATTTAGGCTGGTTGTGTTTGTGCTTTGATTGAGTTAGCACAATTGTCATATTTTGGCTCATTAAAAACAAATATGAACATTATGCATGTGCTTATTAATGGATTTCATCTTCCAATTTTGTCTATAACAATTTCTCTTTATACCCTGCTGTTTGTGGATGCTGAATGGATAGTTTTTGATTTTTGTATCACAGAATAGATTGGGGGTCACTCTGGCAGGGACAGGCTTCATTAAACTATAGCCTATATTCTTCCATTACAAGTGCAGGTTTAGTTATCATTCCTTCTAATATGCTTTTGAATATTGAACTCATGAGAGTGTGTTGTTACTAATAAGATATATCTTCACTAACTGTTAACAAAATTTGTAGATTTTTTGTTGGACGATGCTCTAGAAAAAATACAACTTCCAAAGGGTGACACCTGGTCTATTCATAAATTCGGTGGTACCTGTATGGGAGCTTCTGAAAGAATACGAAATGTTGCAGACATTATTGCCAAGGATGAGTCAGAGAGAAAGTTAGTTGTTGTGTCTGCCATGTCGAAGGTGACAGACATGATGTATGGTCTCATAGAGAGGGCACAGTCACGAGACAACTCTTATGCAACTGCATTGGATGCTGTCATGGAAAAGCACAAGTTCACAGCACTTGATTTACTTGAAGGGGATGATCTTGCTAATTTCTTATCTCTGTTGAATCAGGACATTAGTAACCTTAAAGCAATGCTTCGTGCAATCTATATCGGTATGTCTAATGTATAGGAAAGTTTGGCAAAAACTATAATGCCAATTGTAATTGTTTTGACTTATTTATATGCTCGTATTGAGCCACTTAATCTAAAAGATTGAACTGCTAGAGAGGGCTACATGGAGATCATTTAAATATTAACTCCAACACGTTCCCTTACGTGTAGACGAGATTTAATTTCTCATTGTATTTAAATGATTGGAAACAAGGCTTAAACCCAAGAAATTTGCATGATTGATGCCACATTTAAGCACTTCATCTAGCAGTTTAAGTTGTTTGAGAATGCTACATTATATAATTTGAATACTGTCTTCAACAGCTTGAATAGTTATATTCATGGTGCGTCTTTTTCTTTTCTAGGTGTGGTTTCCATTCCTACTAATAGATCTTATTTCAAGGCTATCTAGGTTAAGTTTATGCTGAATATGACTATACATACGTATTTATCTACAAGCATATCTACTGAATACTCATTAAACCTTGTGCACATGTACCTACATTGATACATGCATCTAATATTTTCTTGTATGAATACTGTTGTAATTCACAAATTGATTCTAGGATATTTTAATTAGTTTTCTTATTTTTAATGATTCGGGCAGCTTATTAGCCTGTCAAGATTTGCTGTTATTTAATCCTTGATTTTGTGAGATATTATCTCCCATAATCGTGGGATTTTATTGTGTTTCATTATAACAAATTTGTCTCTGCTTTTATTATATGGATGTGTATTTTTTCCAATTGAAAAATAAGAGAATAAGAAAGCTTTCTCTCAAAAAGTTTCAAATACAAATTATTGGTCTATATTTCTTTCTCAGTTATTATTATTATTATTTTGTTGGAACAAAAATATTCATCCTCAACTTCATGACTTTTAATACTTAAACATATTGCAGCTGGTCATGCTACAGAATCGTTTTCAGATTTTGTTGTGGGACATGGCGAGTTATGGTCTGCCCAACTGTTGTCTGCTGTTGTCAGAAAGGTGACCCTGATGTGCCTTCCTTTCACAGGATTCACAATTTTGCCAGATTGTTTGAATCAATGTTTTTGTATCTTTGTCAATAAGTTTCCCCTCTTGTTATAGAATGGATTGGACTGTACTTGTATGGACACCAGAGAGGTCCTTGTTGTAAATCCGACAAGCTCTAATCAGGTGGATCCAGATTATTTGGAGTCTGGCAGAAGGCTTGAGAAATGGTATTCTCACAATCCATTTAACACTATCGTTGCAACTGGGTTTATCGCTAGCACTCCTCAGAATATACCTACAACCTTAAAGAGAGATGGTAGTGACTTCTCAGCTGCAATTATGGGTGCTTTATTCAGAGCACGTCAAGTCACTATTTGGACCGACGTCGATGGTGTATATAGTGCAGACCCTAGAAAAGGTTTGTTTGACTTGTTCACATGCTGTCTCAATTGTACTACACTAAAATCACTTCATTTGAATGGTAGACTTCTGGTCCCTTTCAAACCTGGCAAGGAGATACTGCATCTCTGTTGCTCTAGACCACTTTCTTAGCAATATTACATTAACATGCGTGTTAGAATTGAGATTTCATGTAAGCTTTTAACATTTTTTATATCATCTTTGGCAGTTAGCGATGCTGTGATACTGAGGGAATTGTCTTATCAAGAGGCATGGGAAATGGTATGGTCAATTCTTCTTTGTTACCATCCAAAGTTAATGAACCCCATATTTAAATGTTGTAATCATCAAATTGTTTGTATGCAGTCATACTTCGGGGCAAATGTATTACATCCTCGAACTATTATTCCTGTTATGGTATATGATATACCAATTGTCATAAGAAATATTTTCAACCTCTCAGCATGTGGGACAATGATCTGCCGTCCTGCTGGCAGTGAAAATGAAAATGGTCAGAGAATGGAATCTCCAGTTAAAGGATTTGCAACAATCGACAATTTGGCCCTTGTAAATGTTGAAGGGTGTGCTTTTAATTCATCTTGTGCTGCTATCTGCCAGGGTGCCGTTACAATTTTTTATTTTCTTTTTCTGTCATGGTTGAGCTGTTACTTGCAAATATTTTTTGCAGAACTGGAATGGCAGGGGTTCCCGGAACCGCCAGTGACATTTTTGGTGCTGTGAGAGATTCTGGAGCTAATGTAGTCATGATATCTCAGGTATTTTTTTTTTTAATAATATCAGTTCAACGCAGAATGTCATATTTTTATTAGTGAATGTCATTGAGAACTTCAATGCAGGCTAGTAGTGAACATTCTGTGTGTTTTGCTGTGCCTGAAAAGGAAGTAAATGCCGTTGCTGCAGCATTAGAGTCTAGGTTTCGTCAAGCCTTGGATGCTGGACGTCTTTCTCAGGTCTTACCCTTTTAATTCCAGATACTAACAGGTGTTAGGGGCTATCACGTGAATTCATCTTGAAGTGTTTCACTTAACTGTTACATGCACTATTGGAGTGTACTGTTTGATAATGCAAGTTGCATGTTTTGTTTTCTCCTTGAAGTTTGTTCTCACAGATATTTGCTTAATTGTTATGTATTCCACTGGCTTAATTTTCTATACTGTACAGACATAGTGAAAGCAGAATTTAATGTGTTCCTCTGTGAATGTAGAATTTTAAAACCCTCTGTTTTTCCATGTCAACAAGGATCATTAATTTACATCTATATTTGCTTTCAAGTTTAGTATTTGACAATGAAAAATTTATATTTGGTGCTGGAGGAGATACAGTTGATCATCATATCATATGAACTAGATGTTATTAGTATGTGAGTAATAGAAGTGAAACAAGTGACACCTTGTCTATTTGTGGCTATTAATTTATCCAACCCCGTGGGACAGGAATAGGCTGTACCACTTATTTCAAGGCACTGGCTACTAAATCATACTACCCATGACACAATCAATTGCGAATTGGGGTTCAGACATTATTAATCCATCTACCTGTGTGGACAATATGCTGTGGTTAATTATCCACTTCATAAACGTTGCTTAATGGCATGAATGGCATAGCTTCTCTTGATATCTGATAATATCATGTGTTTTCTTCATGAACCCCTACATAATGTTCAGCAAAAGATTCTGTTTCGTTCATACTCCCTAGTTTGAAGGGAGATTCTATTCTGTCTATTTTTCTTGATATTCAAAGAATCATTGCAGATTGCTGTTATTCCAAACTGTAGTATTTTGGCAGCAGTTGGCCAGAAAATGGCAAGTACACCTGGAGTCAGTGCTACGCTTTTTAATGCACTTGCTAAGGTCGGGAAACTTACTGATCTTCGCAAATTTTTGTTTCACTTCACTTATTACCATGTACAAAATTGCAATTTTATTATTACTCTGGCTAAGCCATTTGCTCTTAAATGTCTGAAGAAGTGTCAACATATCTCGTCTTTTGCCTAGTTCAATGTTTTATACATGATTTCGTTGTCGATGTTCGTGCTTGGGAGGGGTCAACATCCAAATAAAACATGTGCTAACTTGGAGCAACTACCAGTTCACAAGTTTCTAGATGTGGAATAAAGTCCCGTATGTTGAATTACATTTCCTTAATCATATAGATGCTCTCATGACCAGTGTGGCCATGAATTTTTGCAGGCTAATATCAATGTGCGGGCTATAGCTCAAGGCTGCTCTGAGTATAATATTACTGTAGTCATCAAGCGAGAAGATTGTACAAGGGCTTTGCAGGCTGTCCACTCAAGATTTTATCTATCTAGAACAACAATTGCAATGGGTGTTATTGGACCTGGGTTGATTGGTGGCACATTGCTTGATCAGCTTAGAGACCAGGTTATCATCAGAATCTTAATTATTATTATTATTATTAATTTTTGGCATTAGCGTCTGTAGTTGTTGGACTCTGTATTTGTGTACAATGTTCACTATACCTGTATGTGTTTGAGAAAGTGAAATTGTTGGCCCCATGATAATGTCGGTATGGCCTTATATAAAGGGAATGTTTTAACTCGATCAAATATTCACTTGGGTTTTTTGAAATCTGAGTGTCTTCTAAATTTTATCATTATATGTATCCACCTCTTCATGGCGTTCCACTTTCCTGATAACAAGCTTATTATCCATCAAAGTAGTTGATCATCAACATTATTGCCCTTCAACTCAACCCAAATCAACAAAATGGTATCCTACACTTTAAGGGTGATTTGCAAATTCTAGGTTTAAACTGGGAAAACATTTTTTTCCCTTTTCATTTTATTTAGATGAAAGGATTGAACTTGGTAAACGTAGCAAAGACTGGGCCCATATGAATTATTTAATAGATCCTTAAACTTTGTCATAGTTTTTCAACTGAAGAAGCATGGACATGGATTCCACATGATAGGGAGACATGGGTACAACATTTTCCACAAAGTAGCTTACCACAAGCTATAATCATGCTGGATAAAAAGTAGATTTGCATTAATGTGTCATCCCGTCTGTTTATGCTAGTTTGGCATTTTGTAGGGCTGGCACAATGTGGGAGACTCAGTTTCAAATTTTTATCATCGAAGTTTTTTTGTATGAATTCGAATAACCTGGGTCAAGAATTAAATGATTTAAAAAATAAGTTGGGCTAGGGATTCTTTAATAGAATAATAGGATTATTGAAGATAAAAAACAATAGTTGATGACATTTAATAAGGCACATTAGAAGTAGCCGAAATATGCCACATGCCATGGAGGGTTCTATATCATGGACAGTCAGTTTCTTTTCCTTTTTTACCTTTTTCAAACCTTTTGTTTCCATTTTGTACTCCTTTGAACCTAAATTTTGTCATGGTATAATCAAATTATTTTTCTTGGGGCCAAGTAAGAAAAAAAACATAAATTGGTTTTACTGAATAGAGAATTGGCCAGTTTATAAATGTTTTCTTTCTTCTATTTTCTACCTTTTTGGCATTTTACGTAAATTTAGTTTTTATTCTTGGTAGTTAAATACAATTACGATAAATTTATAAACTTACTCTAGCCTATTTATCAAACTTCAAATACTGAAAAAGGACCGTCAATTCAGTTCAGTTTCATACAAAACCTTACGGTTCTAGAAGTCAAAATTTGACTGGTTAAGTACTGTGTTCACACCTATGTTTTCTGGTTTTAAAATTACATTTTGATCTGAAAATTGTCCTTTCGTGTGCTCTTACCATTTCTTCAGCTTTTGCAAATTAGAAATTAACGAAAAGTCTGTTCATGACCGTGTGTTTTACAAATATCCAACTCCATTCCATTTGAAATATCTAGCACAGATTGAAGGGTGTTCATGTTTCATAGCTTTCCACCAAAGCTTTTGCCTTTTGGGGTCCATCATTACTTCTTCCAAATATATTGCAATTGATTCTCTTAAGAATTGCTTTTCATTATATCATATCCCTTGTGGTTATAATATCTTAGGAATTCGTGTTATTGGATAAAGCACAAGCTTGAGACTGTAAACATTTGTCCAGTTTGAAATGAGGATGGGATATAAATGATACAAAGAAGAAAATAGTTTCGTTGATTTCTTTCATAAGAAAAGATACATCAATATATGCTAAATTAGGAATTCTATATTAGGAAGTTTACTAGTTAGGGATTCCCAATAATTACGCATATAATCCTATATTTATTTACATTCTATAACACTACCCCTCAAGTTGGTGCATCGATATTTATCATGCCCAGCTTGTTACAAATATAATCAACCCAAATCCCATTTAGAGTCTGCGAAAATATCTCCTAATTGTTCTCCTGTTTTCATATATCCTGTAGAGATTAAATTCTGCTGTACCTTCTCCCGAACGAAGTGACAGTCAATCTCAATATGTTTAGTTTGTTCATGAAACACCGAATTAGAAGCAATATGAATAGCAGCTTGATTGTCATACCACAACTTTGCTGGTATTGAAAC
>NC_036250.1:10513240-10515293 GCF_002742605.1 Olea europaea var. sylvestris | reverse complement strand
AAGCGGAGATTTCTTTATTCAGTTGTGAAAAATAGGGTTACAACATATTATTTATACTAACCCTAATCTGGGCCCATATAAAATTTGAAGTTTTTAAATCCATCAAACTTTAGATTGAGGACACACCCCCATTAATTAATGTTATTGGCTCTGATACCATGATACAAAGAAGAAAATAGTTTCGTTGATTTCTTTCATAAGAAAAGATACATCAATATATACAAAATTAGGAATTCTTTATTAGTAAGTTTACTAATTAGGGATTCCCTATAATTACACATATAATCCTATATTTATTTACATTCTATATCAATAAATAACTATGTGAAGTCCAATTTGAGACACCTATCACACCATTTACCTAATTATGGCAACAAAATATTTTCTATCCTGTTGGGACATTGAACCATCCATATACAAAATCCATGTAGAGAACATTGGCATGTTAGCTTTTTCAAGTTTGGGAGTCATAGCTTTGATAAAAGGACAGGTAAATTTCAGTTATCTGAATCACATGAAAACAAGAGAAGTATATGATAGGAATTGCTTTCTGCAGTATCATCCCTACTGGAATTTTCACATTATTAATTTGTGTTCTTTTATTCATTCTTGTTAATTTCAATCTTTAATCTGTATTGCCAAGAGTAATGGATGGCTGTACCTAGTTTGTTCAATTATTTTTGATGGGTTTAAGTCATCTCTCTCTGCAGTTTTTTTATCGTGAGTTTTTATTTTTCGAATTTATGAATTTAAAAGCTCCCGTGTACACTCTATTCACATATGCTGTTCAACCTGTCTTGTCAATCCTATGCAGGCAGCAGTCCTCAAGGGAAAGTTTAACATTGATCTGCGTGTGATGGGTATCACTGGATCAAGGACAATGCTCTTGAGTGATGCGTAAGTTTCAAGATTTCAAGGAAGATTGTTTTATTTGATTTTCTATGTTTTATTACCAGTATTTACATAAACATGGCTCCTGATGAAAGAAGTAAATGGCTTCCATCTATTTCAAGTACTTATAAAAGAACTAGACAACCCACTGTCATGTTATATATAAAAGATTGATTTATTAGAAGAGATATATCTTTTCAGCTTAAGGTTGACCTTAACAAATTTATTTTGATAACAGTTTACAGACAGAAATTTATGTTGTCTATTTGTGAAACTGATAGCATTATTTGGAATATTATATGTTTAAGTATGACTTTCAAATGAGGACTGTCAAATTAAGGCTTGACTCCCTTATCCAATAAGTTCCCCTAGACTGCATCTTCTAATGCATCTATCAGGCACGTTTCTCTCTCAGAGAGTATAATAAATTGTAGTTCAATTCAAATCTGAACTTTATGCCCCTGCTCCCTTCAACGTCTATTATATTGTAGATGTCATTCTCTTGTGGTTTCCCATCATTTGAGCTACTTCTGTCTTTCTACATAAAAGCCAAACGGTGTTTCTTATGTTTTTGCATTTTGTTCTAGAGCTGATATAAATGTCCAATCAGTTAGATATGCATCAAATCTCTGATATGTTTTGCCCTAAAATGTTGGCGTTGATGATTTTAGGGGTATTGATTTATCTCTACATAAATGCCAAACAGTGTTTCTTATGGTTTTGCATTTTGTTCTAGAGCTTGTATATATGTCCAATCAGTTAGGTTGTTTGGCCCTAAAATGTTGGCGTTGATGATTTTAGGGGTATTGATTTATCGATATGGAGAGATCTTCTGAGGGACAAAGGAGAAAAGGCTGATATGCATAAATTTGTTCAACGTGTGCATGGGAATCATTCCATCCCAAATACTGTCCTGGTAGATTGTACAGCTGACTCGTATGTTGCCAGCCATTACCATGATTGGTTGCGTCGAGGCTTACATGTAATCACCCCAAATAAGAAAGCCAATTCAGGACCACTTGAGCAGGTAACTATCCATTCACATAATTTGGCTTGTTGTAGTAGTAAAAATGGTTGATTGTTGGTAAGCTTGGTTAATATGTTAGATCATCTGCCCTTTCTGTTCTGGTTGCATTGCATCTCTCTCTCTCTCTCTCTCTCT
>NC_036250.1:10442904-10505482 GCF_002742605.1 Olea europaea var. sylvestris | reverse complement strand
AATGAGGTTTTTGAATTAGCTCTGAAGGGTAGTTCAGTGGTTAGGTCTTGAGTTTGCTGGCCAATGGTCACCAGTTCGAGTTCTTTCAAGGCTACTGAGGTGAGTACCCGACTGTAAATTTCAGGGCCTCATGAGATTAGTCGAGGTGCGCCTAAACTGACTCGAACACCCACGATCATTAAAAAAGAAGAATGAGGTTTTTGAATTTAATCCTTGTAAGTTACAGCTAATGAAATTACATTAAGTTTAAGCCAATCTCTCAAGTCTCAACCAAATAGATATTATGTTCCTCATGTCAATGGCTGCTGAAGATTCTCCTGTGAAGACGACATTGAGTTATTAAAAAGAAGAAAAACCCCACATCAAAGAGTAGATTCTCCCGACGTATCCCCCCCCTATGGTTCGTGTACCCTAAATCACACCCAAATGGATCCCACAATATCTAGATTCTGCACAAAGTTAAACAAGCCTATCATTTCCCAACTTTTCGTTATCCCATTTCAGCAGTACAATTTCTCTCTTGTTCTTTTTCTCACCAGTAACACGTATATATACCCTTCCCACTCTTCACTTCCTCCACCATCATCGCCATTTGCTCTAAATTTATTTTCTCCTCCTATACCAACATCACTTAGTTGAAGAGCACAAGTATACATATTTAAAATTATTAGTCCTAAGAAAATCATGTCAGGTGTTTGGGTATTCGAGAATAATGGTGTGATAAGGCTAGTCGAGAATCCAGCGGCCGAGCAGCAGGGTGATGGAAGCCATTCGAAAAAGAAGATGTTAGTGCACTTGGCAACAGGCCAAGTGGTGTCATCGTACAATTGTCTAGAGCAGATTCTGAGGGATTTAGGTTGGGAAAGGTATTATGGTGGTGATCCAGACCGGTTCCAGTTCCACAAGCACTCTTCCATTGATCTTATTTCTTTACCTAGCGACTTTTCCAAGTTCAATTCCGTTTACATGTACGATATTGTTGTCAAGAATCCCAATGTCTTCCAAGTTCGTGACATGTAATTAACTTGCGTACTAGCTACATCTAGGCTTTCACACTCTTGGTTGTCCTTGTCCACTTCTCACCTACAATAAATGAGCTAGAAAAATTCATATATATGCTAGGTCTTCGCCAAAAGTTTCATTCTTCATATGCCGTGTCTTGGAGAAAATGCCTGTAGAAATTAATTTGTATAGCAGCGAGGCCTTATCTTCTCTGTGTATTGCATCCATTTTTTTACTCAGTGAAATGTTTGTTTCTTGCAATGTGTTGGTATGATAGCTTATTGGCGTTGATTGTTTCGTTTGTAATTTCAAACTTATCGCCAATGATAAGCTTGTAAGAAATTTTAAGATGGTCACTGAAAGTAGTTTATAAAGGTTTCACATATGGTGACATGATTAGAAAAACTCATGAAATCATACATATCATTGTTAAGTTCTCAAAGTGAACTAACCATATGCGTGCAAGACATTATCGTGTTCTCATTAAAATTTTTTTTTGCATGCATATCGTACGAAATAACGTTTAGTGAAAGTTAAGAACACCAATCTTTACATTGAAAGTTAAAATGCCGCACGAAGATTGTAACTTATTTAAGAACACTAATTTTGAAAATTAAGGGCTCGTTTGAGCTTTAAATGGATTGATCAACTTGTTTGAAAATAATTGACTCTGATATTCTATTGAACATTGAATTTCTATTTTAGATGGTCGACCTTTCAATGCCAGCGTGCTAAAATAATCAGTGAAGTTCTTGTTGAAGATGGTAAATAAATTAGTCGATAATGATTAATGGAGACATTTATGATCACATGTTGAAAAAAAAAAAAAGAAAGAAAGAAAGAAAAAGTAAATCCCCTCCAAGATGTTCGGAGATAAAAGCGAAAGTATAAAAGGAAGAACATTGGTGANAAAGAAAGAAAGAAAGAAAAAGTAAATCCCCTCCAAGATGTTCGGAGATAAAAGCGAAAGTATAAAAGGAAGAACATTGGTGATTGCAATTGTCCCAAGACAACATTGTCAAACTGGCAGGCAATAATTTTGATAATACAAATAAATATAAAAGATAATGACTATGCTTTGAAAGAGACATGCATGCATATAATTTGTTAAAAGATTATGGGATGAAGTTTCCAACAAGTTGGTACCCGACGGATCCAATCATAACAAAGATTTTGATGTTTTGACATTCAACAAAGGTTGTAATAGGGGCATGGTTGTTCACGTGAACTGGATTGTTGCAAAATTAAGCTTTTCATGGGGGGGCATGTTTGCACGTGTATGGCTTATCGGCATCTTATATATAAAAAATATTCAGTTGTCCCAATATTGTGACCAATCAAAATTCATACACAAGTAGTCCACAAATTGACCCCTACAGTTCTTTGTCCCAACAAATACACGACCACCGGAACAAACGGTGTTATTGTTCTTACCTATATATCTTGATACAAGTGTTTTAATATAGAGTGAATAGTATTATGATCTCTCATGTAGTTTCCGTAAATATATATATGATTATCAAATTAGATTTCTATTTTCAAAAATACTACATATTAAAGGTGTTATGCCTCTTCTAAGGAGTCTCCAAAGAGTGCCATTTGGCAACAAACTAGCAAGTTCAATCAGGTCCACACTCCACTTCACTATCTTACTTGATCTAGTTGAGGACATAATCTGGTACTGAATCAAACTCAAAATTCACTTAAGGCCTTAACTTCTGCTGAATAATATTAATAGATTCCGTGGAATCAAGGAAAACATATAATTGGATCTATTCAACACAAAGCGGGTACCTTTACTAATTCTCAGGACTCCACCTGCATAAGTGTATATGTACCCTTTTGAATCAAAAGTATTCAAGGAGATAAGATTTCTATTCAAATTGAGAACATGTCTTATAGCACCAAATCTTCTAATAATCCCATCAAATATCTTAATTTTGACCCTTCCAATACCAACTATCCTACAAGGTGAATTATTTTCCATTACCACAACACATTTGCAAATTGTTTCGTATGTTAAGAACAAATCTTGATTATGACACATATGAAAAATGCAAGTTGTATTAAGAATTCAATCCTTGTCAGGTTTGAAGTCGCCATCAGAAATAATCAAAGGTTCTCCATTATTGTACCTATCTTTTGCCATACTGACTTCACCTGAAATTTCTGATTATTTTTCCTTTTGATTTGCAGTAGCTAAATTTTTCTTTTTCTGCAACTTATAATAATCAATTACAGATTTTATTATTGTAATTAGATCTGAATCTGTCACCCATATAATTACCATTAACAATAAAGTTATCTCCATGAGCTTCAAATCCTACAAAATGCTTCGTCTCCTATGAAAAAAGAGCATCATAAATTTCTTCAATAGTGAGAGTATTACAACTGTATAAGACCACGTCTCTAAACGACATGTATAAAGCCGACAACGAACATAATAATATTATATGTGAAAGAATCTAGAACGTTCTAATACCACAAGTTTTAGGATTTACTGAGTTTACGTTCCATATTACAAATTATTCAATTCGACCATAAATGTGGAATTAAGTTAACTAAATCAACAAGTCACTTTAATTAATTGTCTAGTTGATAAATCATACAATTCAATTTGTTCTAAGTTTAAATGTCGCAGGTATAATTTGAAAAGTAGTAAAAACAATAAAAAAAATACCAAAGTTGTTGACGGAGAAACCCAACGTGGGAAAAAACTCCGGAACCAAGTCAGTTACCTCCATTATTGACAATTCAGAGCATACAATGATACGCCTATCATGTACCCGTTAAGACCCCTTGCCACAGCCTTACAATCTACTGCCGTAGACACCTCTAGCGCTAAAACTCCTGATCTACCTCCTGCAGCCTTCTATTGCCGTAGATTCTTCTAGCCTCCTGCAGCCCAATCTGCTGTCTCCTAAGCTCCCTGGTCTGTACTGAACGTCTCTCCAAGGGGAACACTGATAAGTACAATTTATGTATTTATTTATGTCACATTATTAAACTTTTAAGTCGTCAATTTATTAATTTCTATCTAACTTAGGTTAACTTTCATTGTGTTTTTAGTGATGGACTAGTTTGAAGCATTTGGAAAAGGATGAAGGACTAATTGGCCATTCGATGAGAAGTTTGGAGATCAAATTTCATACTTTGAAAGTTGAGGAATTGGAGAGTGGAATTAAAAGAAACATGCAGCTGACTTGGACTCTAAGAAACAAATAAAAGTGGGCTGTTGGTTAAGATATATTACATACGAAAGAAAAAAAAACCAAGGCAGAAATTGACTGCCGGCTGGGAATAAAATTGGGAGACAAGACCATTGAAAAGGGTAGCCAATTAGAGGGGAAAGAGATACAAGAGTATACCGGCATTGGGGGCTGATTTATATATATTTTACACACTAATTAGAGGGGAAGAAAGGTGAGATATATATACAAGAAGTCGCTGGCCAGAATTCACAAAAAAAAAAAAAAAAAAGGCTGCTTGGGAGTAAAAGAAAAGTGGCTGCTAGTCTAAAATATATATATACATACACTGCCGGGTGAGAAAGTGGAGAAGACGAGTGCCAACTGGGGAAATATTTATACACACTTTGGCGGCTGAACTTGGGGAAACTGGTTATATATATACACATAATTTGGTAGAAAAAGTGGAAGAATTCTTGTGGTTTTGCTTTGGAATTCAAACTTAGCAGATAGAAGATTGAAGGAAAATAAAAGTCAGAAACATTGCGGCTGGAAGTCAAAGAAAAGGCTACAGATTTGAGAGGAAAACAACCGGTCAAAGTGAAAGAAAAATACACTCGCGCAGAAGTCCAGAAAGAAATTGAGGAATTAATCATGTTTCGTCGACTTTGGGTGATGTCTTTCCACTTTTATTTGTTTAATTCCAACGTTATGCTAGGCTAAATATTTTTATGTATTGGATGGATGACAAAATTGTTTAATTCTTAGTTTTAATTCGAGACCTATGTTTTTAAGTTAATTCTTGTGTTGTGATTCCATTAATATGTCTATTTATATTGTTTTAATATTTGCGCACCATTAGGACAATAAGTTGCTTATTAGTAGTGTTAGAAAACTCACGATAGGTAGAACACTATTATTGGGACACACGGGCAATATATGTTAGGAATAATGTTTATGGTGTGTGCGATCATATGTGATAATCTTAAATGTCAATGCATATTTGTCATATGAATTCGAACTAGGAATATGATTATCTCGTGGTAACCATAGATTTATTATATCTTGGGAAAGAATAATAAATAATAATGAAATTATTGATCGTCACAATTGTATGAATTGAGATAATTATCATTGGTTGAGAATTAGAACTAAGAATTGATCAGTGGAGTCGAAAATTCAATACATTCGCACATATGATTTTTAAACCAACTTCATTCTTTTCACAAGTTTTAGTTATAAAAATTATTTAGCTATTCCTTCGATCGTTTTTTAGTTACAAACACGAATTTAAATATATCAAATATACTAAAATTGATCCTTATTCCCTGTGGGACGATAACTTTCTCGTCACAGTTATTATTTGTACAACGAACCCGTACGCTTGCTGAATTTTGAAGAACAAACACCAAGAACCGCCTATTCTTGTGCTTGTAACTGCGCCTCAATCCACTTCTCTCAGTTCCCAATGAGAGAGTCACTTCCTCAAGAGATTAAGGAAGACACGGTATTTTGGGTTATGAAGATTGATGTTTTCCCAAAACATTGGTTGTTGGATCACAAGATGAATGTATGTGAATTCTTCAATGCATTATAGCTTGGATCACTCAATGATGTTATCAATGTGTTTGACAATGAAAAAATAATGTAGCAACCTACAATTTCACGTCTATGACTTTTGTATTTATCGTTAGGGACAAGAAAGTGTCATGGGCTATTTAAAACTCTCAAAATCGCGACCTAGACTTTGGCCGGATGACATCATCGCTCGAGTGAGGAGCTAGTGAGGAGCAAGCAATAGCTGAGTAGTCGTTAGTATTTTCATCATAACTTTATCTCCCAATGTCCGCTTGAGGTAATTTAAAATGTGTTGGAAATCTAACTTAAAGGACTACAATTCTTATATGGTAGCCTTATCCAAATTCTAATGTTTTCTATGTGAAAAATGCAATGCAATTTACAACTAAAAATCCGAAACATAATTTGTGCGACTCTTTGATATCCTTTAGACTTCCAATTGTGTTCCGATGATCTTATGTGATATTCTTGAACATCTTGGACTCCTTCAATGACTTGAACACTCATCTATACAAATTTATTCCCTAAGCCCCTGACTTTTACAACAATGTTCAATTGAGTTCCTAACTTTTACAAACATACAATTAAGCTCATTTTGTCTACATAATTGCCAATCACACTCTCAGACCTAACAAACAGAATTACTGAACACACTTTCATACCTAACAATCCATAAATCTTCTTCATTTGACTCTGATGGAGAAACCTTTGGATTATAAGATCCCTCTAAAGGTTCTCCCAGAAGGTCTTGATACCGTGTCCCTCCTTGCATGTTTTTTCCTTTCTCTGCAAGACCTACCTTGCTTTTAATATCATCAGAGCTTTCATCTCCCAAATGTGAGAGATGTCAAGTCATTCCTATTAAGGTAAGATGCCCCACTTCTATTTTGTGTTTTGTGTTGTAACTTATGAAATTTTAACTTTCAAAATGAAAGATTAGTTGTAATTTTCAGTTTTCATTGTCTTTATTTCAGTTTTTTTAACATAAAATTAAAACCAATAATTTTAGAGCAACTTATATTTTAAGTGGATTAACTTTTTATTATTGTGGAGGTTGATTTTTTCCTATAAAATGGATTGCTTTTCACAACTTGAAAAATATCTTGAAAGAAAATTATTTGTACATTTTATACTATTTTGACAGCTCGATGAGAGACTCTTTATTTTCTTGTGATTGTGCCCATAGAAGGAGAATCGACTGTGAGCCATATTAGTTTTATTTTGAAATTGTGTAGTGCTGAAAGTATCTGCACAAAGGGCTGCACAAAGGGGAGGCAATACGACTTTAGGATGACATCCTTTACGTGACTCCCAAAAACTTGCTTTTTTAGCTCTACTTTTACTTTATGTTTATACTATTGTCGAATTATATTTATGATTATATTATGTTAATTGATAATGTATCTATACACAAATCGCCTATTTTTTCCAACAATCTAAAGGCATATTGTGTGATATGTGTGCATCTCTTTCATTCATCAATTGGGTAAGTAGTTATTTCAATTTACAGAATTAAACATTTATGTTTAGTACTTTGAAAAAATGCACGTCAATAAGAATATCATGAAAACTAGTTAGTGGTCATTAGTTAGAAGAGAATTAGAGGGACATCTAGATTGATTTAGCCATAGTTAACTTATGCAATATCAAAAGAGATTTAGAGCACTAAGTCTTCTCAAATAACTTGGTAAGAAACAAGAGACTAACTGATGCAATTCACAAATATATAAATTCATAGATGACCATTAACCATGATTATGCCCAAAGAATAACACGGTAATTGTAGCACAGCTTTGGGGCGTCAATTTCATAGGGAGATGGATGAATTGTTTAAAGGATTTATCGAAATAGGATCTTGTGAATTATGTGAAAATAATTTGTCAATTGAAATGAGATTTAATTATCAATATGCGAGATTAGTGAAGCGTCCGAATTCTTTCAATTGGATTAGATCATCAATATCAATAATTCATGACTTTTTGCTCAATTAGAGATTTTCATTCCAACTCTCTAATTGGAAGATTTAACAATGAAAATTAATCAAATTTCAATTGTAATTCTAGGATCTAGATTTTTGTAAACCATTCCATCACATGTTTATTGGACTAAGATTAAAAATCGACCATATACACAATGCATAAGGCAGTAAATAATCCACCAATAAAGTTGATTGAAATTGAAATTCAACAATTAGTTCAATTCCACGATAGAAAAAACATGATTGAATCTATGAAGAATATAGTAAAAGTTAAATCAATTCCAAAGTAAATTCATAAAAGAAAGTCCAGATCTAGAAGTGTTTGACAATAAAAGTACCAATTTGCATGAATAAATGATGTGAAGTCCCCAAATCCAATGAGTTCCTTCTTAGCTTCACCTAGGAATTTAGTTCTCTATCGAATTCTTTAGCCCAAGATGAGAGAAAATTGTAGTAGAGGTCAAGAGAGGCGTGTTTTGTCCAGTTTAGGGCTTAAAACCATGTGCCAAATTGTTTCCAAAAGAGGATGAACCGAATAAGGAAACTAAATTTTCGGCTAGAATATTTTGTGTGACCACTTTTAGTACTTTGACAATAACTTTCTCTTTCGATGCCCAATTAAGGCAATTCAAAGTGCGTTGGAAAGCTAACACAGCGCTACAATTTTCCTAAACTAGGTATTTCCACTTTCGAACGTTTACTAGGTCAAAAGTTGATCTCACTCTCTGGCTGAAAATTTGAAAAATCCTTATGCGGTTATAATTTGATTTGTGAAGATATTATGGTCATTTTTAACTTGTTTTGACTTCTAGTTGCACCAAATGGACTCCTAAATTTCTCGAATCATCATTCCATTGTCCGTCTCATCTTTAGATTATTTGCAACTTGATTCCTAAACTTTCAATTTCTTCCATTTTGGTTATTTTTCGCTCTTTTATTTTAAATTTCACATTTTCTACCAAAATGCAGCCATAATCAAAGTATAAGTATAATTAGTGCATTTTGGTTGTCTAATATGCAATATGATGAAATCCTGAGATATTGTGTTTGTCAATGGAGATATTTCATAGAGTTGATAATGCTTGAGGTAAATTCTAGCTTTAGTATGAATATAAATTCATCAAAAATTAAAAAAATATTAAAATTGCAACCAGTATTTTATATACTCATAAAGGGAAAGGCCGCTGGAAGGAAACTAACTTAGGGTGTTGTTTAATCTTTATGTCCGTGTCCTTTGAAGAGCCTAAATCTTAGGATTCAAAATTAACCTTTGGGGAATTGCATTTTAAACTCTATCTTTGTGATAAATTTGTTTGTAACGGTTATTTCTATGTGAATAAATATTTTTTGAAGTGCAACATCAATATAATCAAAATTACCTATAATTCATATACACTATTTTGGAACCCTGAAGTGATCATATTTATACATTGAACTTCAAAAGCAAGGGCAAATGTATGGAAATTCATCTTCCAAAAGTGAACTATTAATTATTTTTATTAATCATTTTATCTTGAAGCTTGAGAAGAAAATTTGGGTTTTGAATTTTCTAATGGTGTTCAAGATCTCAGATCAAAATATATTAATCTGTAATTTGGCTTGAAGCTGCAATCTTGATGAAAAATAACCAAAAAAAAATAAAAAAATGATAAAAAATAATATAATGGAGGGATCCTCTAACACTAACCATACTTCTTTAAGTACGACCTGACATATCTTTTAGCCTCTCCAATCGAAATTTAATTACAAGAACCTCTCAAAGCTTTTTGAAAGGTCTCCATTAACTTCTCTAGCTTCTTTGGGAACTATTGAAGAAATCTGAAACTATATTCTTGACTTCCAAATGCCATCATCTAGATTTAGGGTCAAAAAAGCTTGCTGAACCTTCTAGTTTCTTTTGAATTACGGGAGAAAACCTTGCTCCTTATTTAGGAAAAGCTAAAATTTGAAGAGAGTTATGAATAAGAACGAATGGTTCAATGGACCCTTTTGTGAAAAAGTAACATAAGGAGTTTCAGCTTCTCTGGCTTTTTCTTAATCGGGACATTCCTGGAACGCATATACCAAAAATTAGAGTAGCAATGTTCTGTCCATATTGTTCCCTTAAACTAAAATTCCACTTTGGTCGGGTATTACTCTGTTGTTCAAATATTTAACTCGTCCATAGTCACTAAAGCTTTGACCACCTACTAATTGAAAAAGGGAAAAGAAATAAAAACGTCTACTATAATTAAAAATAAATAAAATCAATGCACAACTCTGGTTGAATTAAATTTTGGATGGATATTAAATCCTTTTGAATGAAAAGATGTATAAACTGCAAGGATATTATATTGTTATTTTATTATTATGTTAAGACGTGACTATGATTTTGGACTTTGACCATGGTAAGTGGAAATTATAGTATATGGTGTCTGAGCACCCCAATTCTAGTATCCTCCCATAGGTCCCTTGACAAGATGTTCTGATCTCATTTCTTTATTCTGCTTTATGATGGAATTTTGTATCAAAAATTGGTTATGACCAATTTTATATGATTATTTAAGTGGAATTAGTTATTTGGTGAATGAGAAATTAAACCAAATGTAAACTGCTTAATACTTGAAATTGTTGAAAAATTGTATAGAATATTGTGGAATATTCTAGAAATATATGGATGAAAAAATGTGTCTTTTCATATGAAGGATCATGACTCTTGGTGTGGGTATGATTAACTTTCAATAATTGTGTCTTTTAGCCCCCCGTTTGGCCCCCATTTTGTGAAAAAATTAATGGGCGAAATAGTATTTTTTGGAAAAATAAGTGGTTGAAAAAAAGGGAAAAGTTTTCGATTTACGTATAATATTATTTTATGGAAGATTATATGGTTGAAAATATGATAGAAAAATGAAATGTAATAGAATGAAAATTAATGGGATCCAAACAGGAGCTTAATGTATAGAAATAAATTTCAAGAGATGTATCTCTTGGTATGATTGTGTTCTTTGACATACCTTTTTAACTACTATATATAGACCCCATGTGTTTGGATTTTATCAATTCAAGAAATTCAATTCATAATTCCATATCATTTCATTTCATGTTACACCTTGGTTTTGCATAAAACATTTGTGGTTGTGGTAGAGAGGGAACTCCGTTGGAATTTGTTGGTTTATGCCATTTGGAGTGCTCCTATGGCTAGACGTGATCGTTGTATACTGGGAGATGATTGTTGAAAAACTGTTAGCACTGATGCGGGGCAAATTCATCTTAAAGATACAAATTGTAAGACATAATTTAACCAATTCAAGCTTTATATTTTTGTAATGTGGGGGTATTTAAAATTTTAGATAAATACGCCTTATATTATTCTTCTTAACTGAAAAATTAACTTTTGAAAGTGTTAAAAATGAAACTATGGATGTGTAGGTGAAATGCAAGAGCTCAGTAAATGCATTTGTTCGAATGTGTTACTAATATCACTTCCTAAATTTCATATATTTATCTTACTATATTAATTATGTGACATTAATATTTTGGAAAGTTCTTAGATGATATGAAGATGTGAAAGCGGAGAATAAGAGCTATGCAAATTGATGGTACTAAATTACTGTCCAAAAATGACATGAAATAAATTATAGTCTGTAATATACATAACAAATCATCGAGAGATGAGTTTAAGCCCACAAGAGGTCATCCCTGGGAGTAACCCAACCTTTGTGATTAAAGATCCAATGAAGAAAGTTCAATGTGGTAGAAACAACTCGTACTACATTGTAATAGTATTATTTTATTTGTGTTCATCATATGGTATTAGTGCTAATAATAATGTGATGTTAGGAAGGGTTTAACCCCGAATGAGTACCGAGGTGAGAATACCCACGAGGTGTGAGTCGTACGCGCCTGTGGACGACTCACCTATGTAAGAGTTGTCATGAGATTGTAGCTATGAGATTGGGCTATTCCCTATAGATTTTTACTAGAATCAAGATTAGAGTTTATGGCCATTAAAAGCGCTAACCACTATGAACTGAGTCGACATCGATACTATGTATACGACAATTGAAGTTTCGTCATAGGGATCTAATTCAAGGCATAGACCACTATGGCTCCCTTAAATGGAAATTGTTATCACTGAGTGATGTTCAAGTCCAAAAAATACCTACATCTATTGTACAGTATAACGTTGCCACTAAATAATATATATTAATCTATTTCGAAAGATTCAAACTTGTGTGGGATTGTTGTAACTTATAAAAGTTTTAACTTTCAAAATAAAAGATTAGTTTTAATTTTCAATTTTCTTTGTCTTTATTTCAATTTTTAACATAAAATTAAAATCAATAATTTTAGAGTAAGTTACATTTTAAGTGGATAAATTTTTCATTATTGTGGGGGTTGAATTTTTTTCCCTATAAAAGGGATTGCTTTTCACAACTTGAAAGAATATTCTTTGTGCATTTTATACTATTTTGACAATTCGATGAAAAACTCATTCTTTATTTTTCTATGGTCGTGCCCATAGAAGGAGAATCAGTTGTTAGCCATATGTGTTTTATCTTAAAGTCGTGTAGTGTTAAAAGTATCCACACGAAGGGGTGGCAATATGACTTTAGGACAATATTTTTAGTGTGACTCCCTAAGGCGTGCTTTCCCTACTCGACTTATGTTTTATGTTTATATTATTGTTGAATTATATTTATGATTATATTATGTTGATTGATAGTGTATCTACACACAAATTATCTATTTTTTTCCAACATTTTGTACATCCACTCCATCAAGATAGGGGAAAACAAAGTCTCTTGATGACAAATTATATAGTAAGATAGAACGCTTCCTAGATGGTGACCAAACAAGGACACTTATAAAAGTAGAAAACAATTGCATGACTTGGTTTCATAAAGAATACATTCAACTACTCAACTTATAATTCACTACTAAATCAATGTAAGCCGAAAACTCATTTTCGGCTTATGAGTACACTTTGACCAATGATTTCATTATCAACTTAATTGAATGAAATATAGATCATAATCTCTAACATCTAAGAGCGACGAATCCTCTACTGATCATTTACAACCTTCATATGGTTCTTGATATACCCTAACGATACCATATTAGCGATCCTTGGTAGAGCAACATCCAACATTATCAAATTATGACCGTTCTCATATAAGGCACTATGATGATCCAAATTAAAGGATCAATTCTACTACCAAACATTAGAGATTAACTACCGACACTCAGATATTTATTTATTTAGAATTTTTCATCGGATCTCCGATATTTTGTTTTATAATAAAACATCCACGTGTTCATTTAAGTGTCGCTATACTTTAACTTGTGAGTTTAGCTACTTACTTCACAAGTAAAAAATGCTACACATGATGGTCTATCCGTAATAACAATATAAATATCTCATTATAACTTATAACCACGAATGATTTAAGATTCAACGATATATAATTTGTATCCCACAATCACAACTCATTTTAGTTAACAAATTACTAAGATTTGAATCTACGAATTCTATTATTTAATTTATTAGAATATTAATTAAATAATAGATTTGTCATAAAATTGTATCAATTATATATTAAAAGTGTTTATGTCCAAAATTGATTGAACCTATGGCATAATATTTATAGTTTATAGATACTAACTTGATAGAAAATTGTTGCTATATTTCGTACAAATTCGAAAAAGGATTGATAAGGGTACAAAAATTGAAAAGTTAACTGAATGGAAGTTATTCAAGGGTTCAATAGAAAATATAGTTCATAGATCCTTATATAACAAATTGAGAACACTTACATGTAGTTGATGATGTTAAACCTCAAAGGTAAAATATTTAATAGAGATAAGAAGTTTGGTTCGAGGCCTGTATAGTTGAGCTCATGAAACCTAAAATTTAGTGTAAGTGTTTCATGTATTGTATAGTAATATTGCGACTAGATTTTTCAAGAGTGGATGCTCAAATTTTTAATAATCAACTTGTATAACAAAAATAGATAAAAAATTGTGCCCAAATACTTACGTCTGCCCTCGGATTGTTGAATCTCATCAGCCATCTTCCTTATATTTGAACCTCTATTCTTCAACATGCCTGGGAAGATTTGCTCAACCTTTCCAGAACTACTAGCTACCTTATTTAATTGCATTATTGCCTTCTTCTTCTTCTCTTAATCTTAAAATCAAATCAAACTATAACACATGGTCTTTTCAATAATAATATCAACAAAATCTGGAATCTTATCAAATATGATATATTTGTTGACACAATTTCATCTAAGCCAAGAAATAACCACACTCAAAGTTTCTTTCTTGCCTTGGTCCAATAAAATTTGAGGAATTCAGTACGCTTTAATGCTGCCATGTATCCTCCAATTCTAATCGTGCTTCGGTCCAATTTATATAGCATGATTGTATAAATAAAGGAAACACTATTACAATTGTAATTTGCCATCTTGAAGTGCTGTTATGTCAAATTTCTAATGAAAACCTGGTCTACACAACAATAAAATAAACTTAAAGCTCATTTTTAATTGTTGTTCACATTGTTTATGCAATATTAGTATCCATCTTTCGTTTTAAAATATATTCAGTAGTGCTATTATTGGGTTTTGATGCCCAATAAATTTCGAGCAAAGATGTTAAAATGGGTTGAATTAATTATATTAGCACCACAATGCATTGCGTCTGAGAATGATAAGGAGCATTCTTACTCAAGTCTAATTCGCTCTGACTATCGCAATTAACTACATACACATCTTCCTTCAAATCCAGATCTTGGAGAAATTGTTTCATCCAAAGCATTTCTCTCACTGCTTTATTTGCTGCTAGCAGTGGCCGTTTTGGCCACTTTAAAAAAATTTTCATTCTTTTTTCACTCTACAACTGCCCCCAAACAATTTTCAATTTTTTTTACACAACATTCCAACAACAACAATTCTCACTCTCTTCTACATTCTACGCAATCTACTACATTCATTAATAATTTCTACATTCAATGCAATTTTTCAATATCAATTACCAATTTACTTTACCACACTAAAAATTTATTTGCTTAATCACTTAGTACACTATAAATATTCTATACATTTCATAAAAAGTTCGCAATTCACAAATGGATACACTCTTAATTGTTCGATGATGTCAGAGATGAATCATCTATGACATCGCAAAGTCAATTTCAGAATGAATTTATCAGTCTTAACGAATTACCAATTCTCAAAAATTTTCAAGATTTGGATGCTTATGGAATAGTATCCAGTTGATTTAGATGAAGTTGATGTTCCCATCGTGAAAAATGAGGAGGAACATGAATTAGATATTCACGACACCAGAGAAGCGAAAGGGGGAAAAAAGGCAAAATATTGGGATCACTTTAAATTGATTTCAATGGGTCATGTGGTCAACAGAGTTCCAGAGTCTAAAGTAGTATGTAAATACTGTCAACAATGATTGGCATGATAGAGAGCATTGGTACCACCCACCTTAACTATAACTACAAAGTATGTATGACCAAACATGGGCTTTTTGTTGTCGGTCAAACTCAACTGCAATTTGGTAGTTCAACTACCGGTTCTACTTCTAGGATGCTTTGTATGTGGATGTATTTGAAAAACTTGAACGGGAATGGTGAAGTTCGTTGCTAGTGCTAAGTTGCTTCTAGTAATAGAGGACAACCAATATTTCGTCTTTTATGTGTAAGAATATCTTTAACATAGTTATGTTGGGACAAGTAGAAATACTCTTTGTTATGATATAATAGAATATTTCCTTCATACAAAAAATAATTAATTACCAATTTGCAAAAATATGGGGGTGTTATATCTTTAACTTTGGATATATAGGAAGTGATTAATTAAAAAAAATTATATAGTTGCAACTGTACACTACATAAACCCACTTTGGTGCATGCATAAAAAAAATTGTTACTTTTAAAATTATTGAGTTCCCTCACAACACTAACAATATATATAACGTTATTATGAACACTATTAGAGAATATCATTGCGAAAGTAAAATATGTTCTTTTGCATTTAACAACACTAGTGTTAATAAATCAATTGTCGATAAATTGTGTAGGGTTCTACTGTTCGATTTCGGTGGTTATTTATTTCATATTCGCTATGTATGTCATGTTTTTAGTTTAATTGTGCAGGATGGTTTGGAATATATTAAGAATAAAGTTCAAAAAATTAGGGATGCACTAATATATATCATGATTTCACCTACTAGAAAACAAGTTTTAGAAGAATTTTGTGTCGAATTTGGGGTGATGAATACAAAAATATTTGTTAGTGACATAGGGCATAGATGGAATTCCACTTACTTGTCATTAAAATCATATGAAGGGTTTGAACATTTAATAACTGTATTTCATAACAATAAGCATATTAGAAACAATGATAATACTATTTTGACCGAATCTGATTGGCTTTTAACTTCAAAAGTTTTAAAAAATATTGACAAGCTTTTATAACTCTACAAATATTTTATATGGAGTATATTATCCTACTAGTTGTATGGTGCTTAAATGTCTTTATATAATTGCAAGTGCTTTTCGTAAATACAAAAATGATCTCGATTTTAGTGAAGTTATATATTTTATGGAATTAAAATTTAGAAGATTCCTTTAGCATGTATCATGAACTCCGATACAATTTATAAGGAATCAAACTTCTTATACTACTATCTTGGAGCTTGTTTTAACACATACAATTTCTTTTTCAACCTGCAAATCATATGTTATTTTTCTCTTACTTCAAATCCCTTTGGTAGAACTATGTAGATTTCTTCCTCAAAAATACCTACTAAACCCAAGACCGCTTGAATAGAAGCTATTTTGACAACTGGAGAGAATATCTCATTGAATTCAATCCTTTTCTTTTGCTCGAAGCCCTTTACGACCAATCGAGCTTTATACTTTACTAGCATTTCACCGTCTTTCTTTGGAATAAACACCTACTTATTTTTCAATGCCTTTTTGCCTTTAGGAAGCTCTGCTAACTCATAAGTGTTATTTTTTGCAAAGAATTCATCTCTTCCTACATAGCTGTCATCCAGCTCTATTTGTTCTTATGAGATTGTATCTTCTAAAAGCATTCTGGCTCTCTCTCATCACTTACCTACACATAATCTAATACATGATACTTGGTTGATAGATGATGCTTCCTAGTAGATCTTCTAAAATGAAGTTTCGATATAGTAGGTTGCTTCGCCTACTCAACATCCTCTAAATCATCATCATCAACCCCTGCTGGCTCATTAGCATGACTATCAATGCTAGTCTCTACCCCTGAGTGATACTGTCTAGAGGCAAAGAGATAGTAATAAGGTCAATGACACCCTCAGCAACATGTCTTTCATTATCAGATTTCTCGGATTTGCTAACTTTTGACTTTTATAAAAACTCACATCTCTACTTCTGATTATTTTATTCTTTTTTGGATCCTATAGTCCAAATTCTTCATCTTCGTAGCCAATAAAAATGCAAGCACTAGCTTTATCATCTAGTTTGAAATGTTGTTCCTTAGGCACAAGTGCAAATGCTTTGCACCAAAAAACCTTCAAGTGATAATGGGAACTATTCATTCTTGTCCACACATTTTTTGGAATCTCAAATTCCAAAAGAACTAATGGAGACCGGTTGATTAGGTAGCACAATATTGGAACCGTTTCACCCCAGAATGACTTAAGTAACCTAACCATCCTTAACGTGCTTAATTTTTTCACAATGGTGCGGTTCATTCTCTTTGCCATGTTTTTGTACTGTGGGGTATCAGAAACTCTCTTCTCATGTCCAATACCATGTTTTGAGCAGTAATATTCAAACACTTTAGACATATATTTCCTTTCATCGTCAGTTTGGAGATATTTTAGAACCTTTCCGATTTCCTGTTCTATCATCGCATGAAACTTCTTGAAGTGCTAAAAAACCTGGGCTTTTAATCTCAAATTAAACACCCACAACTTTCGTGAAGCATCATCAATAAAAGTAAGAAAATACTTAGTGCCACCCAAGGACTCTACCTTTATAGAACCACAAACATTAGAATAAATCAAATCTAAAATATTAGACTTTCTACTAGAGGATTTCTAAAATGAAAGTCTATGTTGTTTACCAAGTAAACAATAATAACATGAATCTAATGATATACCCTTGGCAAAAGAAATGAGGGATCTCCTTCTCACTCATGTGAGCTAATCGTTTGTGCCGGAAGTCTGGTGAAGAATCACTTTCAGTTGCATTCATCACTTTACTATACACCTTTACTTGTGTATAACAAATCCGTCTTCTAGCAAATACCATCGACCCTTTTATTAGTTTCCATCTTCCATTACCAAATTAATTGTCCTACCCTGCTTCATCAATAGCATGTGTAAATAGAAAATTTCAAGTGTATGACTAGAGCATGTCGCACATTTTTCAATGTCAAGCTGCATCCAATATTAGTATGAAGACAAATATCACCAATTTCCACAATGTTGGCAAAAATCTCATTACCTATTTTCACCCTGTCAAAATTACCTAATTTGTATGAAGCAAAGAGTTCTCATCCTAGAGTAATATGGTGAGAAGACACTGAGTCAATAACCCATTCAACAAATGAATTTCTAACATGACAAAACTACTCATCTTTAGCAGAAAAATTACTACAACTACTTCTTCATCAGAAGCGCTAGCTGTCATATTCTGATTAGCATTTTTCTAATTTTTCTCCTCTTTCCGTTTGTTTTTCCTAGCCATGCAATGTTTCTTTATATAGCCAGCCCTCTTTTTCACAAAAACATTTGACCCTTCCTCTTACCTTTGGTTGACTTTTGAATTACCGCGTTCCTCAGGATCTTTGCTTTTACTCCTTTCGTTGTTCTCTATAATAAGAGCCTGTGCACCATTTCGACCCAAGTATTTCCTTCTTATTTCTTCATTAAACAAATTATCTTTGACTAGAGTAAGTCCAAACATACCATTTGAAGTAGAGTTACAAAGTGATACCACAAAAGTCTCCGAACTACCAAGAAATGAACTCAGAAGTAATAGTACTTGCATCTCGTCATCTTGCACTATTTCCATTGTGGTCAATTGATTTACCAAGTGTTGGAATTTACTCAAATGCTCAAGAACTGATTTCCCTTCCTTTAGATTCAGATTCACAAGCTTTCTAATAGTAAAAGCTTTATTTTAACTAGTCTTCCTAACATAGAGACCACTTAGTTTCTCCCAAAGGATATGCACACTTGTCTATTAAGATATATGATGGAATATATTAAGACCAACTCACTGTTTAACATATCCAATGGCTTTTTTTATTCGTCTTCTTCCAATCACTGTCACTCATACTGCTGACTTAACACTATCACTTTTATTATATTCATGTGAATCCTTACATTAAAAAATATCCTCCATTATTGGCTTCCAAATAGAATAATTTGAAGCTGATAATTTAATCATCGTGCTCGAAGTATTCTCCATTTACTTTCGCAATAAAACCACACCCACACAACTTGAGCTTTGATACCACTTGTCAAGCAATTTCTCTTCTTACAAGTATAAATTAACAATTCAATCCAAGAAAACAAATAAATACTTAAAGAAAAAGGAAAGCAACATAAGAGAACACAACACCGAATTTTACGTGGAAAAAAAAAATCCTCCAATGTAGAGGGAAAAATCATAAGGCAACTCTGGCCAAATCCACTATAATAAACCATGATTACAATGTTCAAGTTTATGCTAAAAAATTTGAGTTATTAACAAATTGGAAAAATAATAATGATCCACCTCTAAGTAAACAATAATCTCAGTCTATACTACTAGTTAGATAAACCAAGTGAGAAACCCACTTTGAATATAACACCTATGAAGTACCCACAATTCACCAAAAAAGTAAGAAAGAAAATGCCTCATAAAAACACAGGTAATCAACTCAATTTTATTATCAATGCAGAATGACGAAAATTAACACACAAGCCGGGTTAAATAGCTAAGAAAATTCGAAAATATGGAAAATTTACCAAAAATGGCAAAATCTCAAAAATATCACCGAAAGAAAATATGAAACAAAAGAAGTAAGTTGCCAAAAATTTGGCTTAATCCGGATTCTCTAACATATAGAAAAAGGGAAATGAAATATTACCGTAAATAGTAAAAAATAACTAAAAATTGAATTTCGAAAAGGAAAACAACGAATTTTGGGTTCAACATTGATGCTCACTGAGCATATCCTAATGACCACGATGTGTGCGCCGAAAAGAGCTTTTCGGATTGGGGTCATAATGGCGATTCTGATAACCGTAGTCAAAGTTATGGCCAAATTACTAAAAACGTGTCAAAATTGCCCCAAATAAGGAAAGATTGCATTTATTTTCCATCTTTGCGTTGATCCGCCATCTCATGGTATCTCAACACCATCAACGTGCTATCTGATAGATCAGTATCACTCGACTCGGATCCTCCTCCGCATCACATTATCTACCTAGGTTGAGAGAGATGACATAGTGATAGATGAACATCCCATGGACTTATGATTTGTTGTGATTTACTAGTTAGGCATGACGAGTGATCAGTCTAGAGGGCATGGTAGGTGATGAGAGGAGATATGTGTTCTCAAAATATAAGCCACACAGAATGATGTAGGATATTTATGGTGAGATCTTTTCATGGGGTCATTTATGTATTAGTTGTATATGTTGGTCACTTACTTGATTAACTTGGTGTTGTCTGATATTTTTTGTATGTTGAACATGTTGAAAAGATTTGTGTATTACCTTATGATGTGTGCTCATCGCATTTGTGACATTATACACTTTTAATTGATTATCTTGAATATCTATTTCTACTTGAGTTTTTGACCTTAATCCTTGATGAGAACATGGAGTATGTACGATATGTGTTTCGAGTACAAGACACATGTAAGTTCTGTGATTCCAATTTTATTTGGTTACCTTACATAAGAAGCATAATCATAAATCTAGTGCTCTTCTTATTATTATTTTTATCTTGTTCATTATCTTGTCTTTGATATTCATAATAATTGGCTCAATTTTTAAGACTGACTCAAGGCTGATTATTGGAATGTGTCTAGATTGTTAGAGACAGTTTTAACTTGGCTTTTGCTTGTTGCTTGCTTTATGGTTGAGTAATAAAGATGATCCATGCCGTGGAATCCCGATTTGAACCATTTAGATAATATCTGATGCTAAGAGAAACTACTTAGTAACTGGGTGTATATATTTCTTCTCTGCTTCCTTGTTCGAGGTGTGCCCTATAAATTGGTGGGGTGTTTTTAGAAAAGGTTTATTGAGTAGATTGGTCCAACAAATCACTTGGTCTATTGTCTAGTTATACCCAGGCCAAGCAGCCATTTAAGTTAGAAGATTGAGCTAATTGAGTTTTGCTCGGGTTTATGTTTATCGAGTATCCTTTTGATGATTTTCAAATAAATCAGAGTGCTATATTTCTATAATTTATCATAGAACTCTCAAAATAGGTCAAGTGCAAGGAAAGTTATATTCAGTTGGTGGTGGATCATGTAGGTATATATTTCGACTTAAACAATTATAACCTCAAATCACGTTATATAACATTTTACTGAATCGAACCGAATCCAACAACTCCTTTGACAGGATTAAAATGTAGGTGTAAGTAATTCACTTAAGTAGAAGGCAAAAAAGTTGATAATATATCTATTTAAATCAATAATTCCATTAACGATCATGATAAAAAATATAAAAGGAAAATAAACTATAAAAAAATAAAAGATCGAAACTAGATAATAAATATCATAAATAGAGCACACCTTTATGTGGAAATTTTAATTACATGACATCATCAATACAACATATAAGTAGCTAGATAACCAATCAAATTCTAACTCTTTTCCTGGGAAAGTCAAACATTAGAATCCATAAATAAAAAAAATTGCTAAAACTATAATTGTGCAACACTCTTTATAAACTTGGAGAGTTGCACATTTTAAGTCACTAAGCATGCATTTGAATTTTCTCCACTATTATATAATAATTATAAATAATTTTTGTTAATTTGTTTAATTAAGATGTTCACGTTTTGTTTCACCAGTTGATACGTTAAATTAAGTTCCCCTAGCTAGCTAGGGCCCCCAAAGTGGGTCACCAGCTTCCTCTTCACAATCGCTCATCTCATATTCGTTAGTAAAAAATAAAGATTCTTCCAACGTTAGTAGTGCATTCCCCATTTTTGGCGAGTCCAAAGGTGACTCTTGTATGGCCTGAATTTGTGTTGGTGACAGTCCTACTGTCACCGGCCCTTGATCGGCCGCAGCAGAAGTACTCCCCACCCTGGAGCCATCCCATGATCTCCCGGCAAAGGCTGAAGCCGCCTGTTGGGCTGCCAATCTTATATCTTCAGGAGTTGTGTTAGTTGGACGGGGAAGACTAGGTGCCAATTGTGGAAAATTAAGGTGTGCAGATTGGCCCCTAAGGTGCAATGCAGCCACATCATATGCCACGGCTGCCATTTCTGGTGTCTCAAAACTCCCAAGCCAGATTCGAGTTTTCTTACCTGGTTCACGAATTTCAGACACCCATTTCCCCCATTTTCGCTTCCTGACACCCCGGTAGGCCGAACTTAAGCCACTCTGCAACTTGTTGCTATCCATGCCTAGCTAGATAATTTTTGGTACTGATGAAGTAATTTATTAGGATAGATTCATTCATTTATATATAGATAAGTAGTTTGATAAGTTGAAGGAAGTTTCCAAGAAATTTGAGTAGGCACGATCCGATAGTGATCTTAGGATTGTGTATGAAACTAATGCGGGACAGTTTTCCAGCATTCTTGTCGTACCATTTTCTACTGCACTGAATCATTTTAATTTAATACTATCCTGGTAAGTTTAGTCCATGGAAACTTGTTGAATACACGTGTAAAAAAAATTGGCTGTTGTAGGAAATAAAAAAAGGTAGAAAGAAAAGACAAGGGACAAGGTTGGTAGAATAATAGATTCTCCTGTTGTAGGACACGGTTTTATCCGACGTGGACATAGTCATAAAGGTTGAATCTTACGTTAGTATTACAAATGTCATGTGTAGGTTTGGGAGTACTTTGTCAAGACTTTTTTTCATATAAACTACTGATTTTTTTAGCATCATGTTTCAAACATTTTCTTTTTGATCGGTAATAATGTTTCAAACATTACATAGATATGATATTGGCTATAGTAGATATGGCTATGGTAGTCTAAGTAAAGGTTCAAACGAAATACTTAATTTTTGAGCATATTTTTCATGACTTTCTCTTCGAGTTCATGTAACTCCACGTAATCTCGATGACTTGATAGATGTCAACAAATATTATGGAGCTTTCAATAAGGTATTATGATCAATGAAGTATTTGAAGCAATGATCAAGACGATTAGATCCAAGGTACTAAATGGATAAAAAGAAGGAATAGTAACATTTTATCTACAATCAAATATGTATATTTATGATCAATAGTCAGTAGTGCTAGACGCTCAATAGCTAAATTAATCGAGTTTGAAAATGATTAAGATGATGAGCTCAGGATTTAATATGAGCAATTACTTTTAAAATGAATTGTTGTAATTCTCTATCAAACATGTAAAATACGAGATGGATATTTTCAAGCGTAATGCGTCAGCCAATTGATTAATAATTTATTGCTTCAAACCGACAATTTACGTATTTTGACCTATTTTATATATTTATGTGGACCACAAAAATCCGATGCAGATGGACTAGAAGCACCGTCATGAACCAGATTAAATTTATGAATCATCATTTTGATGTTACCCTTAGAATGCCCCTCCAAACAACAATATATATATTATAATTCATTCAAAACTAATCCACCCCTCGTCTTGGGAAACAGCTGTAATCTGCTTACTAATTAATAAATTATTTTTCTGTCTACATCGTTCATTCTTCTACGATCGAGTTTGGATTTACATTGTTCAACCAAAAGCGTGATCCTCTATTCATTCAAGGTTCTTTGCCTCAAGGAAGTGGATTGATTGGCGAAAACTATTCGAACACGAAGCATGCTAGCCTGCTAGGCCTGTGCACGAAAGCATAGCATAGAAAGAAAATAGATGTTGAATCATTTAATTATTATTATTATTATTATTTAAAGTTTAAAACGTTAGAAATGCTATAATTTAAATCTTGTCTTCATGCTCCTCACGTGCCTGATATGTTAACATTTTATTAAATGTGTGACGACGATAATCCGAAGAACTTTGTTTGATGTTATACTATGTTCAATCATTTAATCTAAAAATTTAATTCAACGTAGAGTGAAGCTATTAATTATAAGAAAGCAGGTAATGGTGCTCGCTCTTTAATTAGTCTGTTGACTGCATCTACTTTGGCACCAGAAAACAAAACAGAAGGTCAAAAAGTATGAATAAAGTTGAGTAATGACTCCATGGCTTGAAAGACATATCACAAATTAACCCTAGGGCCCCCAAAGTGGGTCACCAGCTTCCTCTTCACAATCGCTCATCTCATATTCGTTAGTAAAAAATAAAGATTCTTCCAACGTTAGTAGTGCATTCCCCATTTTTGGCGAGTCCAAAGGTGACTCTTGTATGGCCTGAATTTGTGTTGGTGACAGTCCTACTGTCACCGGCCCTTGATCGGCCGCAGCAGAAGTACTCCCCACCCTGGAGCCATCCCATGATCTCCCGGCAAAGGCTGAAGCCGCCTGTTGGGCTGCCAATCTTATATCTTCAGGAGTTGTGTTAGTTGGACGGGGAAGACTAGGTGCCAATTGTGGAAAATTAAGGTGTGCAGATTGGCCCCTAAGGTGCAATGCAGCCACATCATATGCCACGGCTGCCATTTCTGGTGTCTCAAAACTCCCAAGCCAGATTCGAGTTTTCTTACCTGGTTCGCGAATTTCAGACACCCATTTCCCCCATTTTCGCTTCCTGACACCCCGGTATTTAGAATTTTTCATCGGATCTCCGATATTTTGTTTTATAATAAAACATCCACGTGTTCATTTAAGTGTCGCTATACTTTAATTTGTGAGATTAGCTACTTACTTCACAAGTAAAAAATGCTACACATGATGGTCTATCCGTAATAACAATATAAATATCTCATTATAACTTATAACCACGAATGATTTAAGATCCTATCCATGCCTAGCTAGATAATTTTTGGTACTGATGAAGTAATTTATTAGGATAGATTCATTCATTTATATATAGATAAGTAGTTTGATAAGTTGAAGGAAGTTTCCAAGAAATTTGAGTAGGCACGATCCGATAGTGATCTTAGGATTGTGTATGAAACTAATGCGGGACAGTTTTCCAGCATTCTTGTCGTACCATTTTCTACTGCACTGAATCATTTTAATTTAATACTATCCTGGTAAGTTTAGTCCATGGAAACTTGTTGAATACACGTGTAAAAAAAATTGGCTGTTGTAGGAAATAAAAAAAGGTAGAAAGAAAAGACAAGGGACAAGGTTGGTAGAATAATAGATTCTCCTGTTGTAAGACACGGTTTTATCCGACGTGGACATAGTCATAAAGGTTGAATCTTACGTTAGTATTACAAATGTCATGTGTAGGTTTGGGAGTCTTTGGTTCGAGGCCTGTATAGTTGAGCTCATGAAACCTAAAATTTAGTGTAAGTGTTTCATGTATTGTATAGTAATATTGCGACTAGATTTTTCAAGAGTGGATGCTCAAATTTTTAATAATCAACTTGTATAACAAAAATAGATAAAAAATTGTGCCCAAATACTTACGTCTGCCCTCGGATTGTTGAATCTCATCAGCCATCTTCCTTATATTTGAACCTCTATTCTTCAACATGCCTGGGAAGATTTGCTCAACCTTTCCAGAACTACTAGCTACCGTATTTAATTGCATTATTGCCTTCTTCTTCTTCTCTTAATCTTAAAATCAAATCAAACTATAACATATGGTCTTTTCAATAATAATATCAACAAAATCTGGAATCTTATCAAATACGATATATTTGTTGACACAATTTCATCTAAGCCAAGAAATAACCACACTCAAACTTTCTTTCTTGCCTTGGTCCAATAAAATTTGAGGAATTCAGTACGCTGTAATGCTGCCATGTATCCTCCATTTCTAATCGTGCTTCGATCCAATTTATATAGCATGATTGTATAAATAAAGGAAACACTATTAAAATTGTAATTTGCCATCTTGAAGTGCTGTTATGTCAAATTTCTAATGAAAACCTGGTCTACACAACAATAAAATAAACTTAAAGCTCATTTTTAATTGTTGTTCACATTGTTTATGCAATATTAGTATCCATCTTTCGTTTTAAAATATATTCAGTAGTGCTATTATTGGGTTTTGATACCCAATAAATTTCGAGCAAAGATGTTAAAATGGGTTGAATTAATTATATCAGCACCACAATGCATTGCGTCCGAGAATGATAAGTAGCATTCTTACTCAAGTCTAATTCGCTCTGACTATCGCAATTAACTACATACACATCTTCCTTCAAATCCAGATCTTGGAGAAACTGTTTCATCCAAAGCATTTCTCTCACTGCTTTAGTTGCTGCTAGAAGTGGCCGTTTTGGCCACTTTAAAAAAAATTTCATTCTTTTTTCACTCTACAACTACCGCCAAACAATTTTCAATTTTTTTCACATAACATTCCAACAACAACAATTCTCACTCTCTTCTACATTCTACACAATCTACTACATTCATTAATAATTTCTACATTCAATGCAATTTTTCAATATCAACAACCAATTTACTTTACCACACTAAAAATTTATTCGCTTAATCACTAAGTACACTATAAATATTCTATACATTTCATAAAAAGTTCGCAATTCACAAATGGATCCACTCTCATTTGTTGAGTAATTGTTCGATGATGTCAGAGATGAATCATCTATGACATCGCAAAGTCAATTTCAGAATGAATTTACCAGTCTTAACGAAGTACCAATTCTAAAAATTTTTCAAGATTTGGATGCTTATGGAAATAGTATCCAGTTGATATAGATGAAGTTGATGTTCCCTACGTGAAAAATGAGGAGGAACATGAATTAGATATTCCCGACACTAGAGAAGCGAAAGGGGAAAAAAAGGCAAAATATTGGGATCACTTTAAATTGATTCCAATGGGTCATGTGGTCAATAGAATTCTAGAGTTTAAAGCAGCATGTAAATACTGTCAACAATGATTGGCATGACAGAAGGGCATTGGTACCACCCACTTGAACTATCACTACAAAGTATGTACGACCAAATATGGGCTTTTTGTTGTCGGTTAAACTCAACTGCAATTTGGTAGTTCAACTACCGGTTCTACTTCTAGGACGCTTTGTATGTGGATGTATTTGAAAAACTCGAATGGGAATGGTGAAGTTTGTTGCTAGTGCTAAGTTGCCTCTAGTAATAGAGGACAACCAATATTTCGTCTTTTATGTGTAAGAATATCTTTAACATAGTTATGTTGGGACAAGTAGAAATACTCTTTGTTATGATATAATAGAGTATTTCCTTCATACAAAAAATAATTAATTACCAATTTGCAAAAATATGTGGGTGTTATAACTTTAACTTCGGATATATAGGAAGTGATTAATTAAAAAAAATTATATAGTTGCAGCTGTACACTACATAAACCCACTTTGGTGTATGCATAAAAAAATTGTTACTTTTAAAATTATTGAGTTCCCTCACAACACTAACAATATATATAACATTATTATGAACACTATTAGAGAATATCATTGCGAAAGTAAAATATGTTCTTTTGCATTTGACAACACTAGTGTTAATAAATCAATTGTCGATAAATTGTGTAGGGTTCTGCTGCTCGATTTCGGTGGTTATTTATTTCATATTCACTATGTATGTCATGTTTTTAGTTTAATTGTGCAGGATGGTTTGGAATATATTAAGAATAAAGTTCAAAAAATTAGGGATGCACTAATATATATCATGATTTCACCTACTAGAAAACAAGTTTTAGAAGAATTTTGTGTCAAATTTGGGGTGATGAATACAAAAATATTTGTTAGTGACATAGGGCATAGATGAAATTCCACTTACTTGTCATTAAAATCATGTGAAGGGTTTGAACATTTAATAACTGTATTTCATAACAATAAGCATATTAGAAACAATGATAATACTATTTTGAACGAATCTAATTGGCTTTTAACTTCAAAAGTTTTAAAAAATATTGACAAGCTTTTATAACTTTACAAATATTTTATTTGGAGTATATTATCCTACTAGTTGTATGGTGCTTAAATGTCTTTATATAATTGCAAGTGCTTTTCGTAAATACAAAAATGATCTCGATTTTAGTGAAGTTATATATTTTATGGAATTAAAATTTAGAAGATTCCTTTAGCATGTATCATGAACTCCGATACAATTTATAAGGAATCAAACTTCTTATACTACTATCTTGGAGCATGTTTTAACACATACAATTTCTTTTTCAACTTGCAAACCATATGTTATTTTTCTCTTACTTCAAATCCCTCTGGTTGAACTATGTAGATTTCTTCCTCAAAAATACCTACTAAACCCAAGACCACTTGAATAGAAGCTATTTTGACAGCTGGAGAGAATATCTCATTGAAGTCAATCCTTTTCTTTTGCTCGAAGCCCTTTACAACCAGTCGAGCTTTATACTTCACTAGCATTTCACCGTCTTTCTTTGGAATAAACACCTACTTATTTTTCAATGCCTTTTTGCCTTTAGAAAGCTCTGCTAACTCATAAGTGTTATTCTCTGCAAATAATTCATCTCTTCCTACATAGCTATCATCCAGCTCTATTTGTTCTTATGAGATTGTATCTTCTAAAAGCATTTTGGCTCTCTCTCATCACTTACCTACACATAATCTAATACATGATACTTGGTTGATAGATGATGCTTCCTAATAGATCTTCTAATATGAAGTTTCGATATAGTAGGTTGCTTCGCCTACTCAACATTCTCTAAATCATCATCATCAACCCCTGCTGGCTCATTAGCATGACTATCAATGCTAGTCTCTACCCCTGAGTGATACTGTCTGGAGGCAAAGAGATAGTAATAAGGTCAATGACACCCTCAGCAACATGTCTTTCATTATCAGATTTCTCGAAATTTGCTAACTTCTGACTTTTATAAAAACTCACATCTCTACTTCTGATTATTTTATTCTTTTTTGGATCCTATAGTCTATAGCCAAATTCTTCATCTTCGTAGCCAATAAAAATGCAAGCACTAGCTTTATCATCTAGTTTGAAATGTTGTTCCTTAGGCACATGTGCAAATACTTTGTACCAAAAAACCTTCAAGTGATAATGGGAACTATTCATTCCTGTCCACACATTTTTTGGAATCTCAAATTCCAAAAGAACTAATGGAGACTAGTTGATTAGGTAGCACGATATTGGAACCGTTTCACCCCAGAATGACTTAAGTAACCTAGCCATCCTTAACGTGCTTCATTTTTCCACAATGGTGCGGTTCATTCTCTTTGCCATGTTGTTGTACCGTGGGGTATCAGAAACTGTCTTCTCATGTCCGATACCATGTTTTGAGCAGTAATATTCAAACACTTTAGATATATGTTTTCTTTTTATTTTCAGTTTGGAGATATTTTAGAACCTTTCCGATTTCCTGTTCCATCATCGCATGGAACTTCTTGAAGTGCTAAAAAACTTGGGCTTTTAATCTCAAATAAAACACCCACAACTTTCGTGAAGCATCATCAATAAAAGTAAGAAAATACTTAGTGCCACCCAAGGACTCTACCTTTATAGAACCACAAACATTAGAATAAATCAAATCTAAAATATTAGACTTTCTACTAGAGGATTTCTAAAATGAAACTCTATGTTGTTTACCAAGTAAACAATAATAACATGAATCTAATGATATACCTTTGGCAAAAGAAATGAGGGATCTCCTTCTCACTCATGTGAGCTAATCGTTTGTGCCAGAAGTCTGGTGAAGAACCACTTTCAGTAGTATTCATCGCTTTACTATACACCTTTACTTGTGTATAACAAATCTGTCTTCTAGCAAATACCATCGACCCTTTTATTAGTTTCCATCTTCCATTACCAAATTAATTGTCCTATCTTGCTTCATCAATAACATGTGTAAATAGCAAATTTCAGGTGTATGACTAGAACATGTCGCACATTTTTCAATGTCAAGCTGCATCCAATATTAGTATGAAGACAAATATCACCAATTTCCACAATGTTGGCAAAAATCTCATTACCTATTTTCACCCTGTCAAAATTACCTAATTTGTATGAAGCAAAGAGTTCTCATCCTAGAGTAATATGGTGAGAAGACACTGAGTCAATAACCCATTCAACAAATAAATTTCTAACATGACAAAACTACTCATCTTTAGCAGAAAAATTACTACAACTACTTCTTCATCAGAAGCGCTAGCTGTCATATTCTGATAAGCATTCTTCTAATTTTTCTCCTCTTTCAGTTTGTTTTTCCTAGCCATGCAATGTTTCTTTATATACCCAGCCCTTTTTTCACAATAAAAACATTTGACCCTTCCTCTTACCTTTGGTTGACTTTTGAATTACCGCGTTCCTCAGGATCTTTGCTTTTACTCCTTTCGTTGTTCTCTATAATAAGAGCCTGTGCACCATTTCGACCCAAGTATTTCCTTCTTATTTCTTCATTAAACAAACTATCTTTGACTAGAGTAAGTCCAAACATGCCATTTGAAGTAGAGTTACAAAGTGATACCACAAAAGTCTCCGAACTACCAGGAAATGAACTCAGAAGTAATAGTACTTGCATCTCGTCATCTTGCACTATTTTCATTGTGGTCAATTGATTTACCAAGTGTTGGAATTTACTCAAATGCTCAAGAACTGATTTCCCTTCTTTTAGATTCAGATTCACAAGCTTTCTAATAGTAAAAGCTTTATTTTAAGCAGTCTTCCTAACATAGAGACCCCTTAGTTTCTCCCAAAGGATATGCACATTTGTCTATTAAGATATATGATGGAATATATTAAGACCAACTCATTGTTTAACATATCCAATGGCTTTTTTTATTCGTCTTCTTCCAATCACTGTCACTCATACTGCTGACTTAGCACTATGACTTTTATTAGATTCATGTAAATCCTTACATTAAAAAATATCCTCCATTATTGGCTTCCAAATAGAATAATTTGAAGCCGATAATTTAATCATAGTGCTCGAAGTATTCTCCATTTACTCTCGCAATAAAACCACACCCACACTACTTGAGCTTTGATACCACTTGTCAAGCATTTTCTCTTCTTACAAGTATAAATTAACAATTCAATCCAAGAAAACAAATAAATACTTAAAGAAAAAGGAAAGCAAAATAAGAGAACACGACACCGAATTAACATGGGAAAAAAAATCCTCCAATGTAGAGGGAAAAATCATAAGGCAACTCTGGCCAAATCCACTATAATAGACCATGATTACAATGTTCAAGTTTATGCTAAAAAATTTGAGTTATTAACAAATTGGAAAAATAATAATGATCCACCTCTAAGTAAACAATAATCTCACTCTATACTGCTAGTTAGATAAACCAAGTGAGAAACCCACTTTGAATATAACACCTATGAAGTACCCACAATTCACCAAAAGAAGTACGAAAGAAAATGCCTCATAAAAACATAGGTAATCGACTCAATTTTATTATCAATGTAGAATGACGAAAATTAACACACAAGCCGGGTTAAATAGCTAAGAAAATTCGAAAATATGAAAAATTTACCAAAAATGGCAAAATCTCAAAAATATCACCGAAATAAAATATGAAACAAAAGAAGTAAGTTGCCATGGCTTAATCCGGATTCTCTAACATATAGAAAAAGGGAAATGAAATATTACCATAAATAGTAAAAAATAACTAAAAATTGAATTTCGAAAAGGAAAACAACGAATTTTGGGTTCAACATTGATGCTCACTGAGCATATCCTAATGACCACGACGTGTGCGCCGAAAAGAGCTTTTCGGATTGGGGTCATAATAGCGATTCTGATAATCGTAGCCAAAGTTATGACCAAATTACTAAAAACGTGTCAAAATTGCCCCAAATAAGGAAAGATTGCATTTATTTTCCATCTTTGCGTTGATCCGCCATCTCATGGTATCTCAGCACCATCAACGTGCTATCTAATAGATTAGTATCACTCGACTCGGATCCTCCTGCATCACATTATCTACTTAGGTTGAGAGAGATGAGATAGTGATAGATGAACATCCCATGTACTTATGATTTGTTGTGATTTACTAGTTAGGCATGACGAGTGATCAGTCTAGAGGGCATGGTAGGTGATGAGAGGAGACACGTGTTCTTAAGATATAAGCCACACAGAATGATGTAGGATATTTATGGTGAGATCTTTTCATGGGGTCATTTATGTATTAGTTGTATATGTTGGTCACTTACTTGATTAACTTGGTGTTGTCTGATATTTTTTGTATGTTGAACATGTTGAAAAGATTTGTGTGTTACCTTATGACGTGTGCTCATCGCATGTTTGACATTATACACTTTTAATTGATTATCATTTTGACCTTAATCCTTGATGAGAACATGGAGCATGTACAGTATGTGTTTCGAGTACAAGACACATGTAAGTTCTGTGATTCCAATTTTATTTGGTTACCTTACATAAGAAGCATAATCATAAATCTAGTGCTCTTCTTATTATTATTTTTATCTTGTTCATTATCTTGTCTTTGATATTCATAATAATGGGCTCAATTTTTAAGACTGACTCAAGGCTGATTATTGGAATGTGACTAGATTGTTAGAGACAGTTTTAACTTGGCTTTTGCTTGTTGCTTGCTTTATGGTTGAGTAATAAAGATGATCCATGCTGTGGAATCCCGATTTGAACCATGTAGAGAATATCTGATGCTAAGAGAAACTACTTAGTAACTGAGTGTATATATTTCTTCTCTGCTTCCTTGTTCGAGGTGTGCCCTATAAATTGGTGGGGTGTTTTTAGAAAAGGTCTATTTAGTAGATTGCTCCAACAAATCACTTGGTCTATTGTCTAGTTATGCCCAGGCCAAGCAGCCGTTTAAGTTAGAAGATTGAGCTAATTGAGTTTTGCTTGGGTTTATGTTTATCGAGTATCAGTTTGATGATTTTCAAATAAATCAGAGTGCTATATTTCTATAATTTATCATAGAACTCTCAAAATAGGTAAATTGCAAGGAAAGTTATATTCAGATGGTGGTGGATCATGTAGGTAGATATTTCGACTTAGTTGATAATATATCTATTTAAATCAATAATTCCATTAACGATCATGATAAAAATATAAAAGGAAAAGAAACTATAAAAAAATAAAAGATCGAAACTAGATAATAAATATCATAAATAGAGCACACCTTTATGTGGAAATTTTAATTACATGACATCATCAATACAACATATAAGTAGCTAGATAACCAATCAAATTCTAACTCTTTTCCTGGGAAAGTCAAACATTAGAATCCATAAATAAAAAAAATTGCTAAAACTATAATTGTGCAACACTCTTTATAAACTTGGAGAGTTGCACATTTTAAGTCACTAAGCATGCATTTGAATTTTCTCCACTATTATATAATAATTATAAATAATTTTTGTTAATTTGTTTAATTAAGATGTTCACGTTTTGTTTCACCAGTTGATACGTTAAATTAAGTTCCCCTAGCTAGCTAGGGCCCCCAAAGTGGGTCACCAGCTTCCTCTTCACAATCGCTCATCTCATATTCGTTAGTAAAAAATAAAGATTCTTCCAACGTTAGTAGTGCATTCCCCATTTTTGGCGAGTCCAAAGGTGACTCTTGTATGGCCTGAATTTGTGTTGGTGACAGTCCTACTGTCACCGGCCCTTGATCGGCCGCAGCAGAAGTACTCCCCACCCTGGAGCCATCCCATGATCTCCCGGCAAAGGCTGAAGCCGCCTGTTGGGCTGCCAATCTTATATCTTCAGGAGTTGTGTTAGTTGGACGGGGAAGACTAGGTGCCAATTGTGGAAAATTAAGGTGTGCAGATTGGCCCCTAAGGTGCAATGCAGCCACATCATATGCCACGGCTGCCATTTCTGGTGTCTCAAAACTCCCAAGCCAGATTCGAGTTTTCTTACCTGGTTCACGAATTTCAGACACCCATTTCCCCCATTTTCGCTTCCTGACACCCCGGTAGGCCGAACTTAAGCCACTCTGCAACTTGTTGCTATCCATGCCTAGCTAGATAATTTTTGGTACTGATGAAGTAATTTATTAGGATAGATTCATTCATTTATATATAGATAAGTAGTTTGATAAGTTGAAGGAAGTTTCCAAGAAATTTGAGTAGGCACGATCCGATAGTGATCTTAGGATTGTGTATGAAACTAATGCGGGACAGTTTTCCAGCATTCTTGTCGTACCATTTTCTACTGCACTGAATCATTTTAATTTAATACTATCCTGGTAAGTTTAGTCCATGGAAACTTGTTGAATACACGTGTAAAAAAAATTGGCTGTTGTAGGAAATAAAAAAAGGTAGAAAGAAAAGACAAGGGACAAGGTTGGTAGAATAATAGATTCTCCTGTTGTAGGACACGGTTTTATCCGACGTGGACATAGTCATAAAGGTTGAATCTTACGTTAGTATTACAAATGTCATGTGTAGGTTTGGGAGTACTTTGTCAAGACTTTTTTTCATATAAACTACTGATTTTTTTAGCATCATGTTTCAAACATTTTCTTTTTGATCGGTAATAATGTTTCAAACATTACATAGATATGATATTGGCTATAGTAGATATGGCTATGGTAGTCTAAGTAAAGGTTCAAACGAAATACTTAATTTTTGAGCATATTTTTCATGACTTTCTCTTCGAGTTCATGTAACTCCACGTAATCTCGATGACTTGATAGATGTCAACAAATATTATGGAGCTTTCAATAAGGTATTATGATCAATGAAGTATTTGAAGCAATGATCAAGACGATTAGATCCAAGGTACTAAATGGATAAAAAGAAGGAATAGTAACATTTTATCTACAATCAAATATGTATATTTATGATCAATAGTCAGTAGTGCTAGACGCTCAATAGCTAAATTAATCGAGTTTGAAAATGATTAAGATGATGAGCTCAGGATTTAATATGAGCAATTACTTTTAAAATGAATTGTTGTAATTCTCTATCAAACATGTAAAATACGAGATGGATATTTTCAAGCGTAATGCGTCAGCCAATTGATTAATAATTTATTGCTTCAAACCGACAATTTACGTATTTTGACCTATTTTATATATTTATGTGGACCACAAAAATCCGATGCAGATGGACTAGAAGCACCGTCATGAACCAGATTAAATTTATGAATCATCATTTTGATGTTACCCTTAGAATGCCCCTCCAAACAACAATATATATATTATAATTCATTCAAAACTAATCCACCCCTCGTCTTGGGAAACAGCTGTAATCTGCTTACTAATTAATAAATTATTTTTCTGTCTACATCGTTCATTCTTCTACGATCGAGTTTGGATTTACATTGTTCAACCAAAAGCGTGATCCTCTATTCATTCAAGGTTCTTTGCCTCAAGGAAGTGGATTGATTGGCGAAAACTATTCGAACACGAAGCATGCTAGCCTGCTAGGCCTGTGCACGAAAGCATAGCATAGAAAGAAAATAGATGTTGAATCATTTAATTATTATTATTATTATTATTTAAAGTTTAAAACGTTAGAAATGCTATAATTTAAATCTTGTCTTCATGCTCCTCACGTGCCTGATATGTTAACATTTTATTAAATGTGTGACGACGATAATCCGAAGAACTTTGTTTGATGTTATACTATGTTCAATCATTTAATCTAAAAATTTAATTCAACGTAGAGTGAAGCTATTAATTATAAGAAAGCAGGTAATGGTGCTCGCTCTTTAATTAGTCTGTTGACTGCATCTACTTTGGCACCAGAAAACAAAACAGAAGGTCAAAAAGTATGAATAAAGTTGAGTAATGACTCCATGGCTTGAAAGACATATCACAAATTAACCTCCGGTAATCCTCATTGAAGTGAAACCTTTTCTTACATGCCGACAAAACCCCTTTATTAGACCAAGGGCATGTTTGATTTCGAATTTTCTGTATTCAACTTCTATAATTAATATAATGCTGGTATTATCTAGGATCTTAATTGGTCCCCACAATAAAATTGTAGAGAGCTCTAAGGGAAACTTGAAGCAACATGGTTGAAACTATTAAAGGATCGCAAAATATTGGCAGAAATTCGAGATGTCTTGCTGCTACTCCAACCTTCGAGCCTCTCCAATTTGCCACACCTTTGTGCTAATATCATTTGTGGATTGAGTCAAATTATTTAATAGTATGGATCATAAAAGACAATATAATTCTTGTTCAATATATTGAATGGCTTATATCTCTTATCAGAGATCTTGACATGAGGCTTTGATAAGTGCATTTTGTTCACTTATTCGAGTCAAATTACTAAGCTTTTATGTCATCAAAGTATTAAATTTTACTTAATTTGGATTAATTTCTCTTGTTTCAGTTTTGGACCCATTTATAAGCAATTGGAAAAGAAAGAAAGATGAATTGATGATTGGATAGATGGTTGGAGGACTAATGTGCAAATGAGAAGAAATTGAAGGACTAAAATAGAAGCCATTTAAAGCAGAGTATCAAAATCGAGGAAAGAATGAAGAAAAGGGACCAAAATGCAAAAATTAAGAAGTTGTTATAACTTGGCACTTGCCCGGTCGTATGGACTGGGCAACTGCCTGACAATGAAAAAGAAAATAGAAGCTCAAGTGAATAACTCAGCAACTGCCCGATTTTCAACCGTGCACTTGCTCAGGCTATTGGCGACCAGAATTTAATTTCGTTCATAATTTTCTCAAATAAGGAAACTTTCTTTTGGGTCATATTTGCACGATTTTTAGAGACTTTTGGGACTCCTTAAAGACTAATATAAATATAACTTATCAACTCTAAGTTAAAGAAGATCAATATACCATCCCATTTATCTCTTATTTATCATAAAAATCCATCATTTTAGAATAAAAACTAGGATTTTCATCGGAGAGATTATCTGGATTGAAGATCAAACGCAGAGACGAAGTTATGCTTGTTATAGTTTGACCTAAATTCTAGTGGGTATTTGATTTTTGGTTGAAATGGTCTTAAAAAGATCAAAATTATGGACCGAGAATAAAAGTTGTTGCATTTTCGCTAGTTGGCCGCACGAGCGGTGCATGCATATTTTCTCCCGAGACTTGTAGCTCGCCTGATGGACGACAGGATTATCCGATCCAGGCCTGTTTCACGTTTTGACGCATTTTTCTGGACTCTAATCATCTACAACTTGGTTTTTAAGGTTTAAATATATAAGTCACGACTTGTATTGTTTTAAGAACAATTTACAAAATATCTTGTTGTAAATACAATAGCTATTGATTATAATGAATTCTCATCCTCTGCCTGTGATTTTTTTCGATCTTTGATTTTCACATAAATTTTGGTGTTCTTATTGTGTTCCAATTTATTTCATTATGTTTTTATCTTGCGATTAATTCATAATAAGCAGTATCAGAACAAGGTTGATTATTCTGCATAGCAACATGAAATACGACGTTCTGTTATTGGATCGAAACGCGAGATTTACTCTATGACAAGTGAAGATGCATTAGTTCTAGCGTAGATGGATTTGGAAGAAGCCTTAATTGACTTTGATAAGATGTATTCAACTTGAACTCAGGATGAAAAGCTTCTTAAAGATCGAAAAGCCCAATCCCAAATTTATCTACATCTGTCAGATCAAATTCTTTAGGATGTTCTAAAGGAGAAAAGTGTTGCTGTGATGTGGTTGAAATTGGAGCAGTTTTGTATGACAAAGAGTTTTACTAGTAAGTTACACATGAAAGAGCGCTTGTATTCTCATCAACTTTTTGAAGGTACACCATTGGATGATCATTTAACTGTGTTCAAAGAAATCGTGGCTGATTTAGAGACATTGAAGGTTAAGTATGATGATGAGAACTTAGCATTGATGTTGTTTTATTCGTTGCCACAATCATATGTGACTTTTAGAGATACCATTCTCTATAGTTGGGATACTCTCACTGTGGATTAGGTGTTTCTTGTAATTTCTGATATGGATTCCAAACCTTATGAGGAATAGATTCTTGACTTAGTATGTACTTTTCATATGTGTCCCAACAGGGAACTGGTTTACAAAATATGGAGGAGTTTCGAGAGGTACAGTGATTATGAAAAATGATGCGCCATGCAAAATTGTTGGAGTTGGTACATTAGAATCAAAATGTTCAATTAGGCTATTAAAACACTTACAAAAGTAAGGTACATTCTAGAACTTAAGCGAAATCTCATATCTTTGAGTACACTTGACTCAAAGGGTTATAGATATACTACTGAAGGTAAAGTTTTGAAGGTGAGTCGAGGTGCACTTATTATCATGAAGGGACATAAAAGTTCTACATAGTTGTACATTTTGTAGGGTTCCATAGTTATAAAAGATGCAGCAATTTCTACTTCTTCTTTGACAGATGAGGAAGTTACAAAATTTTGACATATGCGACTAGAGCAAATAAGTGAAAATTGTATGATAGAATTGAGTGTATTGTTCTTGTTAGAAGAAGGGGCATATTAAAACCGATTGCTATGCGTTGAAAAGTAAAAACAAGACTACTGGTGCTATTGATAAAGGAAAAAAACCTGAAAATACAGCAGATGCTGATGTTGTGGAAGATGGGCATAGTAAACAAGATCTTCTTATGATTTTTGACATGGGTTCGAAACCTTACGAGGAAAGGGTTCTTGACTCGACGAGTATTTTTCATATGTGTTCCAACAGGGATGCTTTATAACATATAAAGGAGTTTCGAGAGGTACAATGATTATGGAAAACAACGCGCCTTGCAAAATTGTTGGAGTTGGTATAGTCAGAATTAGAATGTTCTATAGGACTATTATAACACTTATAGAGGTAAGACATGATCCAGAACTGAAACGAAATCTCATATCTTTGAGCACACTTAACTTAAAGGGTTATAGATACATTGGTGAATGTAGAGTTCTACAATTACAGGAGATGCAGTAGTTTATACTTCATCTTTGATAGATGAGGAAGTTACAAAATTTTGGCATATATGGTTAGGGTATATGAGTGAGAATGGTATGGTAGAATTGAGTAAGAATTGACTTCTTGATAAGTAGAAGACCAGTAAGATGAAGTTTTGTGAGCATTGCGTCTTTAGAAAATAGAAGAGAATTATATTCACTGAAGAAAGACACAACACGAATGGAAAACTTGAATATATCCATTCAGATCTTTGAGGACCGAGAGTGCCTACTAAATGAGATGTTAATTACTTGTTAACAGAAATAAATGATTTTTTCAGGAAAGTTTGGGCATTTTTCTTGAAATAATAGAGTGATGTGTTTGGGACCTTCAAGGAGTGAAAAACAATGATAGAAAAAGTAATCGAGAAAGTAGATGAAACGTTTACATATGGATGGAATGGAGTTTTATTCAGATAAACTCAATAGCTTTTGCAAGGCTGAAGGCATATTGAGACACTTGATAGTGCATGGAACTCAATAACAAAATCATGTGGCAGAACGGATGAATAAGACTATGATGGAAAAGTGTTCATTGTATGCTTTCAAGTTTTAGGTCGTCTAAGTTCATTTGGGCTGATACTACTACTACAACTTATTTTCTGATTAATTGCTCACTTTTAGTTGCCATTAAGTAAAAGACATCAGAAGAGGTATGGTCTGGGAAAACCTTCTTGTTATTCTAATTTGAAGATCTTTAGATGTCCTGTTTATGTTCATATAGATAATGGAGACTTGGAGCCTAGGTCTAGAAAATGCATTTTTCTTGGGTATAGATTAGGATTGAAGGGATATAAGTTATGTTGTTCAGAGACAGGAAAATTGGTGATTAGTATAGATATAGTATTTGATGAACTTGCTATGGTTCATGGTTTGCCTCGTGGTGATTATGGTATAATTGAGGAAACATAATCATTCAACTCAGGTGGAGTTGAAAATTGGTTTTGGAGAACAATCATAGGCTTCAGAAAAGTTCACTTTAGATCAATCTTGTTTAGAGTAAACAGACAGTAACACTTCACCTACTTCACCTATACCCATGCCCACCAGCACCAGCACCACGGTATTCGATTGCTAAGGATTAACCTTGCAAAATAGATTCAACCTCCATAAAAGTATGGAGAGGCAAATTTAGTTGCTCATGCATTGAATATGGCTGATAGTATTGATTCCACTAAGAAATCCGCTATATATTCAGAGGCAGTCAATTGCAGCGATTCTAGCAGATGATTGATTGCTATGCAGGAAAAGATTGAATCATTGTATAAAAATAGTACTTGGAACTTGGTAAAATTATGTAAAGATAAAAAGCTTGTTCGCTTCAAGTGGGTGTTCGAAATGAAGAAATGGACTTTAGGGATTGAAGATGCAAAGTATAAGACCAGATTGGTAGCAAAGAGCTACAATCAAATTCCAGGTATTGACTTCACATATATGTTCTCACCAATTATAAAGCATAGTTCAATTCGGGCTTTACTTAAAATTACGGGTAAGGATGATTTGGAGTTTAAGTAGATGGATGTTAATACAATATTTTTACATGGAGAACTTAAGGAGGCATTTACATGCAACAACTAGAGGGTTGAATAAGTCCTTGTATAGAAGATTTGATTCATTCATGACTACTCATAATTTCACTAGAAGCAGTTATGATAATTTTATGTACTTTAGAAAGGGAGTTGGTAAATCGATTACATATTTACTGTTATATGTTATGATATGCTCATAGCAGCCAAGGTTAAAGTAGAGGTCGAAAAGGTAAATGCTCAGCTTTATGAGGAGTTTGAGATGAAAGGCTTGGTAAAGCAAGGAAGGTTCTTGGTATGGAGATCTTGAGAGATAGAAAAGTTGACATATTGTATTTAAGTTAGAAGGGTTACATTGAGAAGGCACTTCACAGGTTTAATATGCTTCATGCAACAACTTTTATTACTTCCTTAGCTTCACACTCTAAGTTATCATCTAGCTTTTGTCCTCAGTCAGATGAAGATATTGATTATATGTCTCAAGTTCCTTATTGTAGTGTAGTTGGTTTGCTTATGTATGCTATGGTTATTACAAAATCAGATTTGACATATGTAGTCAGTACAATTAGTAAGTACATGACAAATCTTGATAAGGAACATTGAAAGCAGTACAGTGGATATTCATAAACTTGAGTAGCTCTACTGATGCTTGCTTGCATTTTATAAAAAATAAGGATATAATCACTAGGTATGTGGATTTAGATTATGCAAGAGATCTTAATAAGAGGAGATCACTTATAGGATATGTGATTTCCCTTGGAGATTGTGCTCTTAGCTAGAAAACTACTTTGTAGAATATGGTAGCATTGTCCAGAATAGAGAGTCTTATAATACGAGGGCGAGTTACTGGCACAGTAATTAAAGTTAATAATTTTGATCAAAGTAGCTACGACCAAATTGATTGGGATGGTTAGCTTTCAAAAAAATTCTGTTGTAGCGATATAAGAGTTGCAGTGATAACGAAAAAGTATGGAATTTAATATTCATTCTGGGAAACCACCTTTGAAGTATGTGGTCATTACAGAGGCATATAAGAATGTTATGTGGTTGAAGAGATTAATTTGTCAAACTGTGAAGACTTGCAAATTTTTACACTGTATTGTGCTAATCAGAGTCCTATTTTTCTAACTAAGGATCATATGTTTCATGAGAGGACTAAACACATTGATGTAAGGTACCGTTTTATTCGGTCCATGCCCGTTTCTTGTTATGATGCATTTTCTTGACCCTATTCATCTATAATATATGTACCAAATGAGGCCCAAGTGATATAGAGTAGAAGTGAAAATAAACAAATGTTTAATTGAAGAAATAATTTTATTGAAATATGATAATTGATATTACAAGATAAAAATTTGAAATAAAAGCTTTGAATTACAAGATTGAAAATTAAGAAAGTTTAAGAATACAAGGTTTTTTCAAACTATCTTAAGGCTGATTTATCTCCCGTTAATTCCGCTCTGAGGAGATCTTGAAGTATTGATCTATTTAAATACTTGAATTCTTGAACTCCGGATTTAAAAATTTCTTCAATTTGAAAAAGAATCTTAAATTATTGCTCATTTTGAATTTTGCAACGTCTCTTGGAAAAGTTTTCATCAACTTTTGTCTTTGTCTCCCATAATTGAGTCTCCTTTTTACAATTTTACCAACTTTGAAGAAAACCTTATTAAAGTGGCTTTAATAAAGTTATATCTTTTTGAAAGTGGGTAAAGCTGGTAAAAATAATTTGTTTAGTAGCAGACAAAGCTTGAATAATATCTCTTTTGACTTTAAGGCCCAATAATTTTGAAATTCATCTAAATAACTGGGTCCATATAATCATTTTAAATTCTTTTGTGTCTCTTGATTAATAAGTTCATTAATCTTTGGTCGATCTTTCATATCCTCATTGCTATGTGCATGGTCTGATATTGATCTTGATTGAGAAGAATCTTCTTGAATAAATTTTAATTTCTTTGATGCAGTTTCAGTCAGACGCAATTTTTTCAGAAATTATTGCAAGTTCTTCTAGCGTTTTACGTTGATTGAACATTTCCATTAATCTTGATTTTTCTGTGAGAAAATCTGTATTTTTCTCCAGATCATTTTTTGAAATTTTAAGAACACCAATATTCATTTGTTCTTGAATTCATGATTGAAATGTTTTTGAACAACAATTTGTTCCTCTGAATTTTGACCAAATATTTTTTTGAGTAAAATATTTAGAGTTTGAATCTGAAAGGACAAAGAAATCCCAGCAGAGAATCCATGAGACTCTCAGATTGAATGCAAATTGAAATAAAAAATTTTCTTGAGGCTTTAAAAAGGATTTTGCATCTTTTTTGAAGTGTTCAGATCTTTGAAGAGTAAGACTGGGTAAAATCTCCTCTTTAATTTTAAAAAATTCGAACCAATTTTGAAACCATTTTGAAAAATTTGGATTGCAATTTTGGTTGAAAAGAATAAACCAAGAATGAGTCACTGGTTTAAAGTAAAAAACATTATACCAGGCATCATTGTAATCAAAATAATTGAAATGAGATTCAAATGTTTTACGTTCAGAAAAGCGAATTCTCTTCTCATCCCATGGGTCTTGTTCCAGTCTTCATATTACAATACCATTTGAATACTTATTTTTGAAAAATCAATTTTGTTTAGATTTCGTTCATTTGGGGTATGAGAAATTATAGCTGATCCTATTTTCTTGAGGATAGTGTCATAATATTCTCGGGATCTTTTGATATTGGTAGGCATGAAACAAACTTTTTTTTTTTTTGAAAAAAGGCTTAAAAGACAATCATCAAGGGATGTAAATCTATTTAGCCAAGATGTTTCCATTTCAAATATTGGTTCACAAGCTATTTTGAGAAAATACTGAAAAATTTGAGGAAGTTTTCTAGAACCTTGAACAGCTTTTTTGTAATTTGAAAGTTTTGAAGGTTTGGATTGTTATGGATTTATTTTATTTTGGTCTGGCTTTTTGAAAGCAAGGGTTGAAATAGTCGTATTTTGAGTTTTTTTAGAAGAAGAAAATGCAACTTGTTTTTCAAATTTTGATGATGATCATTTAAGGAGGTCATCAATTGAAAATAAGGGAGTAGCATTTTTCTTTCCATTGCTTTTCTTTTGAAAAGGATTTTGAGTTTCAGAGGAAGCCATTGAAGATTTTTCTCTTGAATATTTTTTCTCTACTCGATCTGCCCAACTCATGAATAATTTTCTCTCAATTTTGAATTCTCACAACTTTCTCTTTTCTGTATGAATTCTCTTGTGAGGAAGTTTGCAAGAAGATTTGGTTTACCTTGTATATAAATGATTTCAAAATCAAAACAGGACAAAATAGCCTGCCATCTTGCAAAAAAATGTTTTGAAATAAGATTTTTCACATCTTTTTATAAAACATCTTTAGATGCTTTACAATCAGTTTTCAAAATAAAATTTTTATTGATTAAATCATTTTGAAATTTTGAATTACATAATACTATTGATAAAATCTCTTTTTTGATAGTAGAATGATTCTTTTAAGGGTCGGCTCACACACCACTGTTATCTCTAATCAACTGTTCTTGATTTGGCTGGTTCGAAATCTGTTTGAGTACTCCACCATACCCTATGTCAGATGCATCTGTCTCAACAATAATAGAGGCTGTGGGGTCAAGAATTGAAAGATAGGGGATATTTTTGACATTTTGGACGACAACTGTATGTTTGTGACTCCATTGATCAAGGTTCTTTTGTAACCTTTTGAAAAGTAAGGAACATATTTGACGTATATTTTTAACAAAATCTGCAATATAATTGACAATCTAAAAAACGCTGCAAACTTGTTTTTATCTAAAATTTCATTTGGAAATTTATCAGCGAATTCTAGCTTTTTGGAATTGGAGTAATGGTTCCTATATGGATGTTATGTCCTAGAAACCTAATTTTTGCTTGAAAAAGAATTTAAAATATCATTCATAATTTTTTGAAATTCAGATGAAGCATTTTTGAGACCAAATGCCATAACATTCCATTCATATTGACCAAAAAAAACATTGAAAGTAGTTTTATATCTATTTTCTTCTTTAATTTGAATTTTCCAAAAACCTGACTTCTTGTCAAATTTTGAGAAGATAGCAGCATTGAATAACCTATTCAATAGGTCTTTCTTTTGAGGTAATGGATATCTAATCCGTTTAAAAGCTTTGTTGAGGGGTTTATAATTGATAACCAAATGAGGAGCACCTCATTCAATTTCAGCTTTATTATTGACATAGAATGCAGAAAGGAGATTTACTTGGACGTATAAGACCTTTGTGAACTAAATCTTTGATTTCCTTGATGCATTGGTCTAGAAGTTCTTTATTCATTTGAATAAGACGTGATTTTGTAGGAATATTTGATTCATGAAAATCAGAATTGTAAGGAAGAGAAACAATGTGTTTATTTTTATCCCAAAAAGCATTTGGAATAGTTGAACAAATTTCTTTTAGAAAATTTGAAATTTTTCCTTGAATTGAAGGATTTTGTAATTGTTCTTCAATTATTTGAAATTTAATTTCTTCTTTAAGAAATTTAATATGATTCTTTTTGAGATTTATATTATTAATAATTTTTGAAATAGATGCTTCTTTTAAAGAATTGTCTCTTTATAAGAAGGAGGATTTGTAAATTTAAAACAAATTTTTTAACTAAAAATATTTGTAGTTAAACCTTTTGAATTAGTTTGAAAAGGATATATTTGAATAATAAAAGGAGTACTAAAAATGACTTCTTGATCCAAATCTTTTATTAGATAAAATATATTTTTGAAACAAATATTTGAATTGCAAACATGAGCTTTTAAAGACGTTCAATAGTTTTTTCAAAATATTTTATAAGAATAAGTCCTTCCCTAATACAATTTTGATCAGCTCCAGAATCAATAAGGACTCTAGAAGTAAATTTGAATATTTGTTGACTATAATAGTCATATTGCAGTACCATTTTTGAAGTTGAATACGTTTAATAACATTAACCATTTCTTCTTTAGATTGAGGATTTGAAGGAAGAAATGTTCATCAGAAGAGCAAGAAGATGAGGAGGCAGACATTTTTGTTTTTTGTTTTAAATCTTAAGTTTTTAAAAGAGCAACTTCCATTCGAACACCTTTCATTTGACCTTCAAGAATAGAAATGTGGGTTTTCATAGAATTGATTTTGGATTTTAAATTAGAACTAGAAGATTTTGAGGTTTCAAAACGATTTAAAATATTTTGCATATTAGAAGGTCCAATTTTTGAATTTGAAGGTAAAAGAGTACTGAACTTATTTTTGAGTTTTGGATCTCCAATCTGATCTCCAATAGCTTTCATAAGTTCTTCTTGTTTAGTAAGAATATTTATTATAGTTTTAGAATCACAAATTTTTTTACTTTGATTGGAAGAAGAAGAGGAGTTTGAACTAGATTCAACACCAGAATCTTCTCGATGTTGATAAACACGTTCTAAATCAGAAATGTTTTCTTCATTAGAACTTGAATCTGAATCAATAAGATTAAGGAGTTCAAGTTTAATATCTTCATCAATTTGAAGATGATTAATCTTGCTTTTGAAAGGACACTTACTAGAATAATGCCCTGGCCTTCTACATTTCCAACAAATAACATTTTTCTTTTTTAAAATTTCCTTTTAGAATAATTTTTTGAATAAGAAGGTTTTTTAAAATTCTTTTCTTTTGAATAAAATTTTCTTTTTGAAAAATTTTTATTTTTTGATTTTGAAGGAGAAATTATTTTCTCAAGTCCATATTGTTCACAGAAAGATTTTAGTTCTTTTCGACCGTCTAATCATTTTGATTGCAATTTAGACTTAAGTTTAATTTCATTATAGAGAGCTAATCCTTCTCTGTTAATGAAACTAATTAATTCTCCATATGGAATAAGATAATATGGAATATTATTCTCATATTCCCTTTTTATTGAATTGTTAACTTTGTCTGAAAATAATTTTGGAAGTCTGGATAAAAATCTTTTTTTCCAATACATGTTAAAAATATATCTTTTACCAGCAAAAATCCTGTAAACTTGAAGAATTTAAACTCATTAAAATATTTGAAACCTTTTCTAAAACATCTGCTGGAGAACCAACAAAATGTTTAATAATACTAAAAATTAAAGTATCAAAACTATCATTTGAACCATCAGGTTTAGTAGCTTGACCAATTTGAATATTTTCTTGTTCAGTAATATAATTGAACCACCAATTATTAATTTGTCCAGCAAAACCTTGAGTAATATTATTTGTTACTTCAATGGTGGAATGACCTTCTTGAATATAGGCATTAAAGCAAGCACCCATTCTTTCAAGAGTTTGAAGATTTTTATATTCAGTTAAATCGTTAATATTCCAGACAGTTATACCATTGCCAAAAATTGTTGTGGGGACTTTGGACTTTTCTTCAAAAAGTAAACCAGGACGAGTATTTTTTAGATAGTAAGGAGGAACCTTTGAAAATTGAACCTTTTTGTTTTGAAGTTCATTAATATGAGGAATTTCATCTTCAATAAATTGAGATTTAAGATCGTCAATAATATTAATGTTATTTGACTAGAAGATGATGATAATTTTAATAACTGAGTTGTTAGTTCTTTTAGAACATTGACCTCAGTTTTAAGAGGGTTCTTTGGAGTAGCCTCATGCCCGTTTATTAAAACTGGCTCAATAGGCTTAATAGATTTTGAAGAAGATGCTATCTCAGCTTTAGAATTTAATTCAATTCCGTTGAGTTGAAACTACATAAATTGAAGAACTATAGTAGTGTAGTTATTTTGAGTTTGAATATTTTTTATATCTTTAGCAACAACATGAGATTCGTCAGGTTGTTCTTCAGATATGTTTTTAAGAGGAAAGGCAAGAATTTCAGTATTTCCATGAGGAACTACTATCTCTTGCAAAGGAGGATGAGAATAGATTCACCAGAAGAAGTTTTCCAAATCCTTTTTGGAGTATTTGTATTTTGAATATTTTTCTTTCTTTGAAGTGGGCTTTTTTTTATTGTAAACTTTAATATATGCCAACTCACAAAAACTTAGATTTTCAGGGAATTCAAAAAATTCTTCCCAAAAAGATTCTCTTTCATCTTTTGAAAAAGTTTTTTGAAATTTTTTCTAAAACTTTTGACATAAGTAGACTGATTAGTTTTAAATCCATTCCTTCTATTAATTCCAGAAGAAATAACATTGCAATCATGATCAAGTTTCTCATTTGGAGGAGGAGGAACCATATCAGATAAAGTTTGAGAATCAGGTTGTTCTGACTCTTCTTCTTTATCTTTGTAATGAGGTTTTGGAACATTGGGATTAAAATCAACACAGGAAAGAGAAGATATTAAAAATCTAGCAGATTGAAAAGAATTTTTAGGTTTATCTTCAGATCTAGAAGAGTAAGATCTTTGAAACCTAGAATAAGATCCTTTAAAAATTATTTTGACATTTCCGTCAAGAAAAGTAAGAATTTGATTTGGAATAATTTGAATAGGAGTAAGAATAAAATTTTGAACATTTTCAAAATTCCATCCAACTCCTCTAGATTGAAGATTCCAAGGAATTCTTTTGGGAATCATGGTGCTTGAATGAAAAGGATTAAATTCAACCAAAAGACGTTCATCTTTTGGAGATGAACGCAGAGAACCAATATTGAGCTGAGTATTCATGAGCTTGTAATATAATTTATATATTATAGCAAAAGTATTTGAATGATCATTAAAATCAAGATTTTTTGTTTAAATATGAAGATTTAGAGTATTAAGAATATCTCCATCATTGAGATTGATAGAAAAATTTGGATGACAATTTGAATAAACGAGAACACTTCCTAGATTTGATTCTAGAACAGATAATAATGAATTTTCAAATTGGAGAAGTTACTTATCTCTAAGAGTTAAGAGAATATGAATGTCTAAACTAAGTCGAAATAAGGGTTTAACAGCAATTTGAATTAATCCAACATGAAGATATTTAAATTTCTTTTTGTGAGATTCAATAGATTCTTTTGAAAATAAATTGATAAATGCATTTTGACTCTTAATTGGTATAGTTTGCTCAAAAGTTCTGAAGACATAATTTTGAGTAAAATCAAACTTTCCTATTTCATAGATAGAGTTTTTCTCTACCTTTGGAATAGTTCATTTATACAATCTTTGTTCAATTTGAGGAATTTGAAGTTCATGACCATTGAAATCATTTGATGTAGATGCAAATACTTGATCTAATTCTTCTTCACTTTGAAATTCTACTCCCTTGTCCGTGATTTTTTTTCCAATCTTAGATTGTCACATAAATCTTAGTGTTCTTATTGTGTTCTTGTTTATTTCATTATAGTCAATATTTTGCGATCAATTCAGAACAAAAATATTTGATTTTCTTCTTCTTCAGGTTATGAATTTCATCTTTTATATTAGTTTTTGTCTCTTTATCATGCTAGGCTAGATTATTTTCTATGCCTAGGTTTTAAGTGAACCTTGTATTATGAAATTTTTAAATTTTGAATCTTGCATTTTCAATTCTTGAATGGTTGTCATTGATTTATGTTTATCTACAATTATATGTGCAATAGTTGAATCAGTTTGTAGTTGGTTTTACCTTCAAAATATTGAAACTAAATTAGACATAGTATCAATCATCGTACAATCAGATATGGAATAGAAATATACTGCTATATTCTATGTGATATTTAAGTATTCATAAATCCTTAATGCATTCTTATATGTTCGCATCCGCCATAAAAATATAGTCAGATTACATACTAGGATATGTTTGATTCTACTCAAGAGAGATTGTTAAATAATTTAGAAATATTGATATTCATAATTAAATCGTGTTGTCAAATTATAAGATTCGAGGTTAAAAAGGATTGATACAAGGGAATTTGGGGTCCTAGTACATCTTTAATCATTATATTTTCATCAAATTTGTATTCATTACAATTTCATCGATTTTAGTTAACTTAGTTGTTGCATTAGTAAATAGATTATTTGATCACATTTGATTATATAAAAAAAAAATCACAAGTTTCTATTGTTTCCATTAAGACTAAGTCAATACGAACTTGAACTAGTACAATCTTTGTGGGTACAATACTTGGACTCAAGTGTCTAGTATAGTGTTGAACGACTTGTCGCATATGATGATATTTATTTGTTTGAATTGAGTACAACTTTACCTAGAACTTACAATATCGTATCTTATGCTTTTACTTGAGTACTTATCCATGTTAGACTTGTTTACTTGAGCACATAGCCGTATAAACTTATCACTCATATTGGGGGATGATTTGATTATATGGATTTAATTGTTAATGTTGTTGACCTATGCTTGAATGAATTCCTGAAACCTTAATATAGAAACCAAACTGATAAAAAGCAGTTTGGAAGTAGAAAGGTTAAAGCTTGTATTCATAAAAGTTTAATAGTGTGGAGTTCTCAGATCCCACCGTTGATTGAAAGAGTTTGAGTTAAAGAGTCGAGAATGGACACTGACCATTTTAAAATTCGAATCCCATAACAAAAGAAAAGATCTTATTCTTCTCTTCGTTGAGCTTTCATAACTCGAGTGATTAAACCTGCAAAGGTATCTAAAAATCTATTGTCATATAATCATCTGACTTGAGAGTCATTGGCCTAAAACTCTTCTTTAGAAAGTATAATAGAGGGAGGTCTTGCGCATAAGATATAAAAATAAAGAAAAGAGAGTTTGATACATCTTATGCTTCCCTTTGTGGATTTTATGAGTCGAGTGATTAAGCCACAACAATATCTAAAACTTGATGTCCTATAGTCATCTGATTTGGGAATCATTGACCTAAAAACTCGTTACAGTGATTATTTAGAAAGCTTAACACAGAGAGGTCTGGTACAAGGTATGTAAAAAAAGAATTCGGATTATTAAAAGTGAGATGTGCTTGATAAGGACTTTGAGATTTGATTTCTAGAAATTGATAGTGTGATTTTTTTATAAATACTTCCCATCTTTTTTATAGTGATACAAGTATCTAATTCTGATTACTTTGTGTAGAAAAAAGCATTTTATTGATTATTAAGAACCCATTTGTGCTAGAAATACCTCGAGATTGGAGAAAAAACCATGATGCATGATCTTACATGAGAGGTATAAGGGAAAATTCACCAAAAGAGGATTGGAATTATAAGTAAACCAACAACACTAAATTGGTTGTATCCTAGTATGGATCTTTCTAAAGTGTTGACTTAAAGTCGAACCTAAGGCATATGGGAAGTAATTCAATGTTGAGTATGTTATTTGTGATTTGTTTTAGTATAGTAATGAGGCTTATGCCTAAAGTTTTATTTTATTTTGTTTGAGGACGAACAAATGTTTTAGTTTGAGGATGTTTGATAAGTGCATTTTTGTGCACTTATTCGAGCCAAATTACTAAGCTTTTATGTTGTTAAAGTGTTAAATTTTACTTAACTTTGGTTAATTTTCTCTTTTTTCAGTTTTGGATCCATTCACTAGCAATTGGAAAATAAAGTTGAACTAATGATTGGATGGAAGGTTTGAAGTCTAATGTGCTCACGAGAAGAAATTGAAGGATTGGATAAAAGTAATTTAAAATGGAGGATCCAGATGCCATTTCATTCATCTCATATTCATCATACAAATCCATCATTTTGGAGCATAAACTAGGATTTTCATTGGAGAGTTCATGTGGGTTGAAGATCAAACGCGAAGATGGAGTTATACTATTTGATTTTCTTCTTCTCGGAGTTATGAATTTCATCTTTTGTATTAGTTTTTGACTCTTTATCATGTTAAGCTAGATTATTTTTTGCGCCTAAATTTTCGATGAACCTTGTATTATGAAACTTTAATTTTTGAATTTTGTTTTTGATATTAAAGCATATTTTCAATTCTTAAATGATTGTCATGGATTTATGTTTCTCTACAATTATATGCTCAATAGTTGTATGAGTTTTGTGGCTTGTTTTACTTTCAAAAGATTGAAAAGAAGTTAGACATAGTATCAATCGTCGTTAAGCCCGAAATATACTGTTATACTCTACGTGATCTTTAAATATTCATAAATCTTTAATGTATTCTTATATGTTCGCAACCATTATAGAAATATAGTCGGATCACATACGAGAATATATTTAATTATACTTGAGAGAGTTTGTTAAATAATGTAAGAAATTGAACTTCATAATTAAATCGTGTTGTCTAATTGTAATATTCGAGATTAAAAGGGATTGATACAATGGGATTGGGGATCCTAGTGCTTCTTTCTTCATTATATTTTCATCAAACTTGCATTCATTATGATTTTGCATTGATTTTAGTTAAGTTAGATGTTGCATTCATAAGTAACTTATTTGATAACAATTTGGTTATAAAAAAAATCACAAATTTCTATTGTTTCGACTAAGGTTAAGTTAATTCGGACTTGAACTAATACAATCTCTTTTGATTCGATAATTGGACTCAAAATTCATTTTATTACTTGTTAGCAAATCGTGCACTTGTGACATTTTAAACGAAATATATTTTCGTAGCAAGCTCCTCATTCGAAACTAAGGTATCATTCTCGCAAATCTAAATATTCTTCAATATCTTTGGCAAAAATTAGTGTTCATCACAATCTTTGTTGAATTCAACCACCGTTTCAAACACTGACATTGATCATATTCCTCATCCAAACTAACACGAATGCATCTCTTGAATTGAAACAAGTGAAAATATTACTATCATACAACATTACTTATGCAATCGAGAAGAACCTCAAGTTGTTCGAGATATGTTTGGAACAACTTTGAAATATTCATCTTCTTATCATCACAACTAAATAGTCAAATATATTTTGTCAATCACAATTTTTTAAACTTATTTAGGAGCTCTGTATGCAATTGTTATAATAATTTAATAAATAGATTTATAACCAAAAGTTGTTTTGACATTGTTCATGACTTTTCTCTTTGCTAACCTGCTGACCTTATATACCACTATTTACTCATCATCATTGTCATCGTTGTTGTGTTGTGATGTTGTTGGAGATTTACATTTCAAGAGTGATGAAATCATCAGAGTGTTAATATNATCATCATTGTCATCGTTGTTGTGTTGTGATGTTGTTGGAGATTTACATTTCAAGAGTGATGAAATCATCAGAGTGTTAATATTTAAAATGAAATTAAGTGACTTAATTTGAAACTAAATTGAATTTTAATAACTCCATCGAGATAAATTAAATTTGTTGATCTAATAAAAATTTTGCTAGAAATTCAGAGACTGCAAATAAATTTTAACTTCCGCAACAAGATGGAGTAAATATAACTGGTTAAGTGATTGATGGAAAGTAACACAAAAAGAGGAGTACCCGATTTATAATTATGCTTCTTATGTAAAATTTTCTTGCTCGCGTATTCAAAGGCCAGTTAAGTTAATTAAAAAAAAAAGAAAAAAATTGAACCTCAGTCTTGAGGGCCCAACCGTTTTGCCTATAGATCCAGTTAAGTTAATTATCATCAGTTTTGTGTGGTGTATGGCCCAACTCGAGAGCCCATTATTTCCCGATTAAAAAGGGTACTTTGGAGAATTCGACAAAGCACCCACTTCATCCTTCCTAGGGTTTCTACCTGTGTGATTAAAAAGGGTACTTTGGAGAATTTTCTTTTTCTTTTCCTCACAACACAGCAGTTTTTATCTTTGCGGCTTGAGGACTCAGCCCACTCCAACCTGTGTGATCACAGAATCAGATTAAAGAAGCAAAAATGGCTACTGAAGGGATAATTATTGATCAACAGCAGGAAGATAGGATTCACAGCGATGTATTGCTCTTCAACCGCTGGAGATATGACGAAGTTCAGGTACAATTTTACCCACTCCCGTACAAATCATGCTGATGCACAATTGAATTGTTTTTATATACGTTTATATATATTGCTTTATTCTTGTTAGTATTTGGAGGTTTTCTAGTGATAATACGTTGCATCTTAATCTGTGGAAAGATTAGCTATGAAATAGTTAATTTAGATTTGGAATGCTATGGAATGTCTGAATCAATTACAAATAAATTTTAACCTAGTTTATTGGGCTTACGAGCACATTTCAAAATCTTCATACCCGTTCAATTGTTTCAATTTTATTGAATATGTGTTGGTACGCTGTTATGCTTTTTATCCCATTGCTCATAGTAATTCTAGGAAAATAGTTGAAGATAGAAACAATATCCTTTTTTCCTGCAGTTGTTTATGAAATTTAAAAATGAATGTTGGGCGTCTCACAAGAAATTTAAACAACAAATTAAATCTTTCATTATCCGAAGCTGACCTTTGTCGCTTTGAATTAATTTTTCTGTCATTTTAATTCTTGAAAATAATTCACATTTCAGGTATTTGTTTATTGTTTTCTTGTATTTTAGAGTGAGAGACTATTGCACCAAAATGCTTCTTGAATTATCATTCAGTGATGCAGAAATCATATCTTGGATCTTATGTCTAAAAGATGGGTAGATTGACTTCTGATGTAATACGATGACTTGTAGACTTTTGAAGCATTTTATCTGCACTAAATGAGGATGCAACTGTGTGCTTGGATTTTAGTTTAAAGCCATTAACGAGTCTGTTGTTTCATAAAATTGTTTTTCTTATGCAGATTAGTGACATTTCTGTTGAGGATTACATCACTGCCACCGCTGCGAAGCACCCTACCTATATGCCTCACACTGCTGGGAGGTACCAGCAGAAGCGGTTTAGAAAAGCCCAGTGCCCAATTGTGGAGAGGCTGACTAACTCACTCATGATGCATGGCCGTAATAATGGAAAGAAGCTGATGGCTGTGCGCATAATCAAACATGCTATGGAGATCATCCACTTACTGACGGATCAGAACCCTATTCAAGTCATTGTTGATGCTGTAATCAACAGGTACAGTGAAATATCTTGTCGCTAATGTTCTCTCTAGCTACTTCTATAACTGTTGCTATATGAAAGATTAAAATGTTGCAATTGTTGCTCTATACTTCATGATAGCTATCATGCAACCAATATTTCAGTTACTTTAACCAAAAAATGAGTTCAGGTTATGTGGATCATTAAAACATACTTGGAAGTGTATTTTTTGAGCATGCTCTAAGACTTGCTCTAAGACCAAATTCTGTATTCCTTGAGAGATTTATGGAATGATGATTCTTTGTTATATCCACAGATTCTACGTTCCAAAGCAAGATATATTTAAGGATCTAGTGCATGGACTTTTATGAATTGTTAATTTTTTTGCTGTAGTGGACCAAGAGAAGATGCAACCAGGATTGGTTCTGCTGGTGTTGTGAGACGTCAAGCAGTTGATATTTCACCTCTAAGGCGTGTTAACCAGGCCGTCTATCTCCTCACTACTGGTGCTAGGGAGAGTGCTTTTAGGAATATTAAGACCATAGCTGAATGCCTTGCTGATGAACTCATAAATGCGGCCAAGGGGTCTTCGAACAGGTGAGAATAGCCTATCCTTTTTTCTATATTCACATGCCTAAAGCTCTTGTTCATTTTTTCCTTTTCTCTAGTGCCATTTATTTTTACAGAGTTCGCAGAATCTTTACTCACTTCCTTTCTAATTTACATGCAGCTATGCTATTAAGAAGAAGGATGAGATTGAGAGGGTGGCGAAGGCCAATCGTTGAGAAAACTATATGTGTGACTGGAGAGTTGCTATTTTTAGAGAGTTATTGCTTTGTACTTTTTAGTCTCTACCTGTTTTGGTGGTTTTTTCTGGAGAAACCTTAATTTCAGTTGCTTGGAATTGTCACAAGCATAATGCTGGACGAGACTGCAGTTTTTTTGATTTTACCAAGTTGCATTATTTCTCTTTACACGCATGTAACAAAACTTTGTGGTTTCATGGCAGCAAGGAGATTGGCAGTTTGAATATTTGACTTTAATGTTACTGATATCAAACATATCAAATCTGTGTTTTGTGCCTAAGCCTCTACTTACTTTATTTACTTAGAGAAAATATCTCTTGGTATACCATTGCATTGCAAGGTCTCGCAAACAAGAAAATGCTGTAGAAGCACCAGATTATGCAAGTTTGACTTGTTTTCAAAGATTAAAATTTGGAGGGTTGGACATGATTTGATTTAGTTCGATTTTAAAGATAATCAAATCAAATTTGAATTTTCGGGTATTTAATAAGTGGAATCGTTGGGTCTAAATTTTAATTGTGGAATTATTCAGGTTCGATTTCATTTGGTTCAGTTCAATTTTATTTGATTCTTAGGTTTTTGCAATAATTAAATTTTTTAATATTTACAACAATCATACATTAATTCAACTAATAATATGTTTAATTTTAGTTGTTACAAAATAACGTAATCCAATTTTATATATTTTTTACACCTTTATTTGTTGAGTTTTTCGTATATTTGATTGTTAAAATCATAGAAAGATAAAGATAGGAAACTTACAATAATGAAAAGAGGTATAACCGAGCTTTGAATTTGATTTCTCCATAACTGTAGGTATAACACTACGATAGAATAACAGATTTGAGTCAAACTTAGGTCAATTTGATTAAGTTGAATTTGGACTGAATATCAGAAATAGGAAAATTACATTTTGGATTTGGATTAAATTAAGTTAGCAAATTTATTTATGAAAAAAAGAGATAATTTGACTTATTTAGAGTTCGTTTGGTAGCCATTTTCTTCAAAATGCATTTTTCTCTTTTTTCTTTTTAACCATACATTCTTTATTAAAATAATATTACACGTAAATAAAAAATATTTCTTTATTTTTCAACCGCACATTTCACATCAATTTACTATTCTAAAATACATTTTTAGATAAAAATGCTTATCGAACACCCTCTTAATATAAATATATTAATAAAAATTAATAAGATTCAATTCTTAGGGCCCGTTTGGGATGTCTTTTGAAAAGCCAAAAGGAGTTTTTGAAAGCCAAAAGCTGCTTTTGGACCGTTTGGCTATTTTTGTTTAAAGTGCTTTTGGAGGTGAGAAGAGATTTTAGAGGAAGCCGATTTTTTTGGCTTTCTCCAAAAGCACTTCCGGAATGAAAAGTGATTTTAAATATTAATTTTCAAACAAAAATTAAAATAACTTTCTCCAAAAGCTCTTCTACAAGAAGCAAAAGCCAAAGTAAAGGCCGTGCCAGACGGGCCCTTATTCGATTTTTAATCTAAAATTAAGAATCGAACCAAATCCGTCGGTTCTCGATTCAAATACCCGTTCGTGGTCCGAGTATTTAATTTAAGAAGGACTGCTCAATTCGGATTGAGGTGAGGTTGGGTCGGAGTGTTTTGTCCAGAAAAGTGATTGTCAGACTCGCTCCTATTCTCTTTGGAACAATTATGTATCAGAATTTTGATGAATTTTGTGTTACATAACGATTGGATATTTGCTGTTCTATTATCTCTTATGGATCCTATGGGTAGTTAAAAGATTCTAAACACGTAGATTCGAATGATTCTAATGAAACAGAAGCAAACATGACCAGTATGTATTTCAAAGATTCGACACAATGCAAGGACAAGCTGGAAACAGAGTACATAAACAGATGCAGATGAAACTGATGCTCCAATGATAAATCCATCGTTTCTTCACTCTAATTTCAGCTGCTGTGGCTGCTGCTGCTGCGGCTGAAGGTATTGGGAGAATGTGATGGGACCTCCTGTCAGTCTTGTGGGATGAGGCATATCTAGAAGTGGCCTTCCAGTCCCAATGAAAGAGGTTCTTCTTTCACCACCATTTATCAAAAGGAACCGAAGTGTCCAATACAAGACTTTGGGTGCGAAGACCCTGTATAGGAAAAATACGTCATACCAGCTTGGATATTTTACATATGGGTCTCCTCTACATGCCCCAGAAACAATCAACTTTGCAAACTCCTCCACAGGACCACCAGATACATGTACCTTGTAAAGTATGTAAGAAAACACTCAGGTATATTGAAATACTTGAGAAGCTCAGTTGTAATTGCTCGAGGATTTACCAGAGACAACCCAAATTTAAACAAGGTCATGAGACTGGAATATACCTCTCTTTCTTCCTTCCATTGCATCTCTGCACCTTCCTCCACCATGAATTTTCCTCGGGTCATTTCAGTCCCGATCCAACCATGTGTTGCAATGGTTATTCCAACCTCATCCTTCACTTCAAACCTCAGTGTCTCGTAGAAGTTCACAAGTGCTGATTTTGCAGCCTACTCGTGAAACATGAGTTGAAAAACCAAAAATCTGTCATCTGCTTAGTGAATATTGATAATTGAGAGTTGAATGCAACAAGAAGAATATTTAAGATTTCTTCCAAACGATGGAGCTATTGTACTTGTTCATTCTAATAATCCAATGTTTTATTGGAAGGGAAAATTGATCTTCAAAATTGGAATTAAAGCAATTGTGTCGAGTTCATAAAAACTCACAGAATACAAGCTCATCCTTGGCAAAGGTAACCAATTTTCTACTGATGCATTCACTATGATCCGTCCACTGGTTTGCCGGAGATAAGGGAGCGCGACATAGGTTGGATAAACATTACCCCAGAAGTTTATGTCCTGATAATGTACAGCAATTTTTAAAAGAAGCTAAATCTTAAAATATAAAAATATTAAGGTGTGAAAAATATTGTGATTTGGAAACATATAAAGAAAACTTTTCAACAACTAAGTTGAAAGAACTCTAGAAATAGCTCAAAGGGCATCTAATTTTTGACCATACCATTAAAATGGGAAAAACACTGGTATCAGTAGCGTCCTCGAAGTAGAAAGTATGTCCCAAACTTGCTGTGTTCACTAAATGATCCACTGCAAGATGCAAAAAGAAAGGAAATGAGAAAAACTGAGAACTCATGATGCATGTGCACATGTCTGAGGGACGACTACACTATTGTATTGTAAAGTTATACCAGTCCTAAGAGACAAGAAAGACAGTACTCAAGTCAGTGATACAATTATGCATAAGACTTCATTTATCTGAAAAATGAATACAAGCAGCAAGTTTTATAAGCTTTGCAAGCTTAAAGCTCCTCTTGATTCAACTGATAAATATTAACTCAAACCCTTTTATCTGTCAAATCCTTGTTTTCATACAAATCTAAGCTTAAAGCAATGGGCTCAAATCTTCTCGTTGCTTAGGCAAAGAATAGCACAACATATTGGAAGCAAAAAGGTGTATGCTCCAGGCTTACCATGCCCAAAATATTTGATTGTCTCATTGATAAATCTCCTACAATCATCTTCCTTGACAACATCAGCAGCCATGATCAACACATGCCTTGACCCCAGCCTTCTTGCATTCTCACTTATTCCTCTCAGTCTGTGCTCTCTTCGAGCGATTAATACAAGATTAACCTGCCTCTTTGCATACTCATAAGCAATTTGCTGTAGTAGTAAGAATTGGTCATTGTTGAGGTGCCCATGGCCAAAAGTACAGGTAAAAGAAGCACATGAGTTTAGCATTTATGGTAAACGAAGAAAAATATTTTATTTAACCAATTCCTTATATGTATCCCAGCATTAGACAAATCAATGGGGGAACTTCCCAAATTTCATCAGCTTAAAATAAAATTCCACATAATCTATCAAGACTAGGGGTTTCGGTCAATCAAGACGAGGAGCCCCCATCTTTAACCGACATGGATTTATCCAACAGCATAAACAAGATATTAAATTTACATAAACAAAATACTAAATTTCCTAAATAAACATTAAATTTCTATCTAATACTTTATTCCACCCAAAAGATGAAATCTTGTGGACAGATGAAATCTATATCGCATCCTTTTTTTTTTTCCAGTTCTTATTTTTCAGAAACATAAATACATCCCGAAATACTGAAGAAATGTCAAAAATCTTGAATCTTAAAGCAAACCCCCTAAAGCAAGTTAATAGTTACAACTCTCTCTAATTCTTTTTTCCCCAGAAATTTTGTTCAATTTTATCATCGAATTATTCACTATCGATTTACGTTGATGCCCCAAAATATTTTGCACCCACGTGAAACATGAAACAATACTTAATTTACTGGGGAAATAACCTATAACTAGAGTGTTAAAATTGTAAGAGTGGAATAATTACCTCCCCAATCCCTGAGGAAGCTCCAGTGATGACGACCACTTTGTTCTCCATATTTTCAGAGGTGAAGAAAGTATCGTATATCCATTCACAAGTGTTGATGAATGTCAAGGTAGGCCATGCAAATGCCAGCATCACAAGGCTTGCTGGAGGCACCAGAAAGTTAAGCGCAGCGGTTATCAGATCCATTTCTTATGAAAATGAAAGAGAGGATGATAATGAAATTAGATAAATAAATGAACAAACCGGTTGAAGATTAGCTACATGTTGAAGATTAGCTACATGCAGAAGAGGGTGGTGAAAACGAAACACGTGTTAGTGTACAGATGACGAATGGAATGGAGGAGTTGATATTTTGGAACTTCTGCATGAGGGATTGGATTGATGCTAACGCTAACATGACACGTTATTTGTTATAAGGGATAGGACCAGCTCCACTTTTTAACATGAAACAGTACAATAGTTCAATTTTAAAGCTCAAATAATTGTCGATATTGATTTTTTCAAACAAGACGACTCGTCATAAATTCCATATTAATTGAGTTCTAATACGTTATTGAGTTTAATATTTCATCCTGAACAATTGAATTTGATAAACATTTGTGAAATTTATCGTTGGGATTCCAAACTTCTTAAACTTTTGCAAATCATGTCTTTACATTTTTGCAGATGGGGCCTCAAATCTTTAGCCTCAATTGCAACTGGAGGACAATTGAACTGAATCCATCCAATCCTCTATCAATCAACTTAAAAAAAATCAATTTGACCACATTTTGATTAACTTAAAGGAGCACAATTATAATTTTGTATTTCTTTAACGAAATAATTAAAAAATTAAATAAAAAAGGAGAATTGAAACCGTTCATCTTCTCCGAAGGAGCCTCCCCCAACCAAACGTTAAAGGAGGCTAGGGATTAATGATGAGGTTGTCCCACATCGATTGTGGAAGGGATTGGTAACCAGTTTATAAATGTGAGGAAAAATCTTATCTTTTGATCTAGCTTTTGGAGCTAAGAAGGCCCAATGTCACCTAATACTAGTATGGGAAGAATACATAACTCAGGCCTTAACTATACCCCAATTCAATTTTAAGAAAAAAGTTTAAAAATTCAAAACTCAGGTAGTAATTAATAAATATTAATATCAATATCTTGATCTACTCCAATCTCTCTATAGACTCGCCCAACCATAGTTACCGGGAATGCATCTGCCATCATTTGCTCTCGTAGCCATCAGCATCCAATCGGTTCAATATCCATAAAAACAGTATTTCAAGGGTGGCGACTTGTTTGGATATTTAATTTAGAACATAGACGAAAATTAATAGATAATCTTATTAAGCTTCAATTTGAATGATCGATTGGCATGGATGGAGTGTAAAATTGATCTAGATGTTTGATTTATCATCAAATTGGACGTAAATTTGTAAATTTTTGGTGGTGTGATTTAAAATGTAAACTATTACCTGTGATGTTGATCCAATGTCGTGTTACTAGTTCTCTTAAATTTGTGACCTTTGGACATTGATCTGTTACCTGTATTATTGATCCAATGACCTGTAACCAATTCTCTTTATCACGTTGACTCGTAGACGTCGATTTGCTACTTATACAAAATGATATATAACTGTGAATTGTTATGTGTGACCTATAATATACAAACGGTAACTTGTGACCTTGAATCTTGACCTATTATTAGTGCACAAAAACATGTGACATGTGAATGGTGATCTATAACCTGTGAACTGTAACCTGTGACTTATGAACTAAAACCTGGGACCTGTGACAAATGCATAAAGATAAGGTGACATGTTATCAGTTCATATGTCACAGTCATCATGCACAAGTTACAGATTAATGATCACATGTCATAGATAAAATAAAATTGATCACAAATAACTGATTTATGATCACAAGCCACACTACACAGGTCATATGTCATATTGTACACTCTATGAACATGTGACTATTGTCAACAACACCACCACTATTTGCAAACCATAGCCACTCCACCGCCATCGATGCCATCACCACATCCACAGTTGATAAAAACTAACAAAATAGAGAGAGAAGCGACGATTTTAATTGTAACACCAATCACCAACAAAACCCACAGAAAATGCAACAATCAAAAGCCCAGCACTCCTCAAATTAGAAGCCCAGTAAATCAATGGTAATCGTATCATAATTGGAACTCCAGCACTCGTGTAATCCTCAAAATCAACAAAAATCAATGGCAAACAGTAACAAATTGGAAACCCAGCCCTCGTGTGATCCTCCAATTTAATTCTAACAAACCATTTCTTCAAGTTTAATTTCTTCTTAACACTTTTGCAGTTCTCACTTGCCACCATCCTTTGCATTTTAGATTATCATCAAAGAATTGCCCTTCGAAACCCATTCCCTAAATAGAGGGGCCCCTTGATACTTATCTCTATTACGTGGCTGAATTCAAGGCTGAGCAGTGTTGGGTCGACCGTTGTCGTCTATCGATTTCGTTGTGCACAGTCGCTCTAATTTTGATTGTGCGTGGCATCCCAGCCCTCGTGTGATCCTCCAATTTAATTCTAACAAACCATTTCTTCAAGTTTAATTTCTTCTTAACACTTTTGCAGTTCTCCCTTGCCACCATCCTTTGCATTTTAGATTATCATCAAAGAATTGCCCTTCGAAACCCATTCCCTAAATAGAGGGGCCCCTTGATACTTATCTCTATTGCGTGGCTGAATTCAAGGCTGAGCAGTGTTGGGTCGACCGTTGTCGTCTATCGATTTCGTTGTGCACAGTCGCTCTAATTTTGATTGTGCGTGGCATAGAGAGAGAGAGAGAGAGAGAGAGAGAGAGAGAAGGTAGAGAGAGTTAAATAATAATATTATTAATATTAATAAGTTTAGTTACAACCTGATTAATGAATAAGTAAGCCTTAAATCTTATTTTTGAATTGTGATTTTTAAAACTCGGTTCCCGTGCAATTTCCACTACTAGTATCAGAACTCAAGTTATCAACAAGTATCAAGCTCAATAGTTACGAGATGTGCGAGTTTGTGTGAGGGGGAGAAGGGTTTGGTCTCCCGTAAGGCCCGATGTGTGAGGGGAAGACGGGTTTAGTCTTTAGCAA
>NC_036250.1:10433838-10437264 GCF_002742605.1 Olea europaea var. sylvestris | reverse complement strand
CCACATTTTGTAATCTCCAGAAACTCAGACCTTCCTCATCAATAGGAAGGCAAATCTTCTTCCAGCTCCTCCAGTGTAAACGTTATGCCTGATCCTTATAATCCCACAAGAATCTCACACAAAGATGCTCTCAAGTTTCTTCAAGACCGCCTTAGGAGGCTACATGATCTGAAGAAGATGCAGTAGTATAGAAGAGAGCACCAACCTCATCAAAGTTATGCAACCCCCGAGTGATAGTAATTGTGAGGCCCAGCCTGAGATCCTGTCCCTGATCTTTTGGATAGGTCATTATAAATGAAGCTCCTTTTGGTCCCCTTAAAGAAGGGGACCCCTAGATAAGTAAAAGGCTGTCGCTGGTGTCGAAATCTAGTTAAAATCTCCAACCGCTTGATCTGACTAGTAGATGCCCATTTGGGTAGTATGAGTAAATTCTTGTCCCTATTTACCAGTTGATGAGAAACTCCCTCATAATGTTCTAGGTAATCAAGAACCTTCCTGATAGTCTATTTCTACCCATTGTCGAATATTATCATATCATTAGCAAATGAAAGATGTGAAACAATAGTACTACCTCTATGCTGATAACGCATACTAAGAATATTCTAAAACCTCTGAGTAAACAGGTAGGAAAGGTAATCTATAGTAATAATGAACAGTGATGGTGAAATGGGATCACTCTGTCTGATCCCCCATGAAGAGGAAAAAAAACCACATGGTCGACCATTTATGAGCACAGAGAAATGATACTTCGAAATGCATCGCCTGATATGATCAAATCCAAATGCCTCTAGTACAAAATAGATGAAGCCCCAATCCATACAATCATATGCCTTAGCCATGTCGAGCTTCAGTATAGTGTTACTCTCTCGTACTCTATCATCCAACGTATGGAGGAGCTCCTGAGCTAATAAGACATTTTCCCCAATCAATTGGTTGAGGATAAAACCACTCAGCTGAGGAGAAATAATGTGTGGTAGCAATGTATTCAATTGAGCGTTCAAAAGCTTAGTAATAAGCTTGTAGAACACCGTACATAAACTAATGGGTCTGAAATCAATCCATCTATAAGCACCGCCCTTCTTAGGGAGCAAGACAATAGTATATAGCAGAAAAACGCCGAGAAAGATGACCACCATCAAAGAAATATAATACTGCCCTATAAACATCCTTCTGAATAATATCCTAATAATGCTGAAAGAATAAGGCTAAGAAGTCATCTGGGCTTGTAACACATTCAGCATCCATGGTAAAGGCCACCTCCCGAATCTCATGAATCGAAAGGAGACAGTTTAGTTCCATATTATCATCCACCATCCTGGGAATGATATCAGAACTAATGGGGTCTAAAGACATTTATGGAGCAGATAGAAGGTTCTAGTAGAATGCCATAGCTGAAGTCTAAATATCAGTCGGAGTAGCTAAAACTTCCTCTACCTATGTCATGATGGACCTGATATGTGATCTGATCCGACGACCCTAAACCATTGCATAAAAATATCGAGTATTGTGATCTTCCTCACATACCCAACGTGAATCGGACTGCTGCTTCCAAAAACCCTCTTCAATAGATAAGGTCCGATTCAAAACTGCCTGAGCATGATGTAGTAAGTTGTGGTGCTCCGGTGTAGGGTCTCTATCATATAGTATCTCAGCCTCATCAATCCGTACCTCAGCATACCGCATCCACTGGAAAATATCTCCAAATACGTGTTGGTTCCACCAACGCAGACCCCGTTTTAGCCTAAAAAACTTCTCCCAAAGAGCGGTCATCCTGTTAGATGAGTAGGGAGCGACCACTTCTAGGAGACAAAGGCTAAAAAATCATGATGCATGGTCCGAACATTGAGGAATCTGAATGGTCTAGGCCCCAAATCATCATCAGAAACCCATTGAAGTAGTAAAGGAGAGTGATCAGATGAAGTCCAATTCAAGTGTCTAACTGTAAGCTGTCGACAAAAAGCTACAGCTATAGAATTAAAAAGTACCCTATCCAGTCTCTTTCTGACCCAACCATTGGTCCAAGTATATCTGTTTCCAAGGAAACTTGTATTCTCTAAACCACAGTCTAACATCATATCAAAAAAAGCAGTAGTGCCATGATCACGAGTATTATGACCACTGCACTTTCCATCATGTGTAACAACATTAAAGTCTTCCTTAACTAGCCAAGGATCATCCATATCGAGGGAGATGTGGTGAAGATCCGCCCACAAATCCCTCATGATAGCATCATCGCCCGAAGCATAAACTGGAGTCAAATAGATGGGAAACGATAGTTTGGGGTCCTCAACTCTAACGTGAAGGAATTGGGGATGATCAACAATAACAGTAACATTTGTCCCCGAATTCCAGAAAAACCATATCTTATTCGATTCATTTCGAGTTTCCATTTCAAAGCGCAGATATCGTCGAATGTATGCAAAACTGTGCTAAAGAACAAAAGGCTCCAAAATAACTAGCAGATAAACCTGATGAAGTTGTATAAGTTTCTTCAGGCACCATCGAGTAGCTACACTAGCACACCTCTCACATTCCAAATGATAGCACTTATAGGGATGGAGAACGAGAGGGGGTATCATGTGACTGACTCCTAGTGATCTTTCTGCTCGAGAATGGAATGTCAGTAGCTCATGGATGCTCTTTTGAACAACTGGGACAAATCCATCATTCTCTGCCCTCTCAACCAAACCAATCAAATTATTAGAAGAAGATCTACGGAAGGGTCCCAGCTAGTGAAACTTAAGCTGAGATGATTCCTCTGTATCTGACTAAGCTGACTGCGTAGAAGGAATAGATGCCTCCACATTTTGATGACAAATGGAAGGAGAAGAAGTAGTAATAGGTACCTGAACCCTACCTGGCGTCGAACCTAGAATGAAGGCAGCTCTAATGACTGTGTCTGCTAGATTATTTGATAATTGTGGAATTTTCAGGATCTCATCCAACATAGGATCATAGAACGGAGTGATAGATGGACTGATAAACTATGTAGAAGCTAGAGGTGGAGTGGATATAGCTAGATCTATTATACTGATAACAAGCAAGGCTACAGCAATATGAGGAACCACTCAAGGAGAAGACGGATGGATCTGAGCACGTGTGCTAGTACAGTAGATAGTGGAACCGGTGTAATGACAGTGGACCCAGAAGGTATAATCTGGACTCCAGAATTGCTAGCATCATGCTGTCTCCTCTAATCTCTCTGAATTGGAATCCATCTCTTGGGAGGATCAATAACAACCTCCTTTGCTCTTATCCTTGGCTAGATCTGCAGTAGGATTAGGAGTAGGGTCAACAATTGGAGCAGGATGTGATGCAGGATGGTAATGCTCAGTATGAACAAAATGTCTGCATCGAAAACATTAATCTGGCTTCTTCTCATAGACAACTGTATGCCAATATTCTCCATGCTTTTCACGCTGAATC
>NC_036250.1:10411686-10433738 GCF_002742605.1 Olea europaea var. sylvestris | reverse complement strand
CGATCCTCCTTGTATTTATGTTTTGCAGACTTGTTCGCCTCATTATTAAAGAATTTTAGGATCCACCATTCTATCTGCATGAAATAAGCATAGCATGAAAAGAAAAGTTGTTCTTGTTGTGGTCATACCAAAACTAGATATGTGGAACTGCGTTTTCTTGTTAGTCAGAGCCTTGTGAAATTGAAAATTTTTGAAGGGTTTACAATGATTGGCTGTGTTCCATAGATTGTTCACTTTGATCTGTTTGTTGATTTGATCAAAAGAGTGTTTTCAAACTAAATGATTGATGTTGAAGAAACATCTGTCTAGTGCAATTCTCATGTATTTAAACAGAGTTAGTACTGTTATCTGCAAGTATTGTAATATATAAATTACTTGGGAGATAGTTGATGTCAAAGGCTGTGGCTGTCTTTCATGTCTGATTATGATTCCTGTGCCAGGTTCTACATGTTTTGCATTTATTATATTTTGTGGCATTTTTTCTACGTGCTTAGGAGGCTCAAACTGTTCATTTTTGCATGTTGGACTTTCAGTCCTGTGGTGTGACTGACATGATTCCTCTGCCAGGTTCTACATGTTTTGCATCTATTATATTTTTGTAATTTATATATACATCTGATATACTCTAATATGCAGATTTTTGAAGTGGGTGATGTGGTGCTACTCGACGACACAAAAGATGTTGGTGCATCAAATCGCCGTCATCTTGCAGCTTTGTATTGTGGAGCTACTTCAGGATTCGAGGTACCCTTTGATTCCAACACTTTTTATCTTGACCTCTCGATGATATGTGAGATACTTATCTCTGGGGATTTGGAGGGTTCTTATAGATAAAATCTTATTCAGTTTAGTATTTGTTGGTCTTCCTTTAGAATATGATCAAGAGGATGGCTTGATTCAGCTAGCTGTATACAATTCTGAGATGGATTGCTCTATTAAGTTCGCTTGTATCTGCACTTTTAAACATTGGGCAATTCAGTGTTCGGTTTTGTTTACAAAACCATGTCATTATGCTTGTGCACTTCCCCTTACACATTTTATCTAATTGATGATGTAGGATTTGCTAAGTTTCTTCTCTTTTTCCCCTTTCAGCTTATACATGGTCTTGTGGATAGAATCATGGAAGTGGCAGGAACCTCATTCGTACCACCTGGGGATGAAACTGGCTACTATATACAGAGTTCAGATGTATGTTAACTGTTTTAATTCTGTTGAATTTGCTATGGGATTGTTTAACAAATTACATACTATTATTATTTTATATTGCAGGAACCCGAGTTTCTTCCAGGCCGACAAGCGAGCATCATTTACAAAGGGAAGCAAATCGGCACTTTTGGCATTGTGCACCCACAGGTATATCGATATTTCTCGTGTAATATGTTGGAAGAACTAAAGGTACCTTTCAGTTTTGCAGTAAATTCCCAACACTTTAAATTTTCTGTTAGTAAGCCTAATAAAAACTCTGTATTTTACTCGTGATTTCTCATATACATTCTGCTGCTTTTTCTTTGGGCCATGATTTCTTCTTGCGTTTGAATGCCTTAATGTTGATGACAGGTGTTGGATAACTTCGATATTCCAGACCCATGCTCCTACGTGGAACTCAACATTGAGAACTTCTTGTAGAGGGACAAATTCTTATGTTTTGTTATTTCGACCAATCACAAAATTTTTATTACAATAAGTCAACCTTCATTTTCATGACTTGTATGACAATACCTCGTTTCATCTTAGAATGCCATGTCGTAATTAATGCTGCCTTTTCGGCCTTCATTGTAATGCACTTCACAATTGTCTGAGAAAATAACTGCCTCGAAGCATTGGAAAACAAGAGAATTATTATTATGTAAGTAACACTTTACAAATGTACAAGCGCAGAAGCATGTAACAAAGAATTCCGGCATCTCAGAGAATTTTCGAAAGTACAAAAGGAACGAATCGACGAAACAAAGAAGAAAGGAAAAACTTAACAGAAACTGGTAAATTTCTCTCGTTCTGGTGTGAAATAAATTACTCTATGACTGATGCTGAAAGGAACGCATCCTCGCCACTTGTCAATACATTGTGAAATAGTCGATCTTATGTGGGTGAAACTTTTATTATAGCAGTCCAGCATTTCACCGCATGATCCCTGGGAAGAACCCAATTTCCATGGAATATGTAGCTTTAACCCGTTAAATCACATTGCTGTATCTTGCACCTTCAATGAGTTGTACCCACCTGAGCGAAGTTCAGAAAATGACGAACGTTAGGCAATCACAACTGTTGACAAGATAATATTGTGATTCGACTCCAGAGTGTATACAGATTGCAAGATGAGTAGCAAAAAAGATCACTTGGAACTCAACAACCGTCCCTAATTGGGAGTGTCAGTTTACCTTCAAGTACGAATCCACAAGGGTTCCAATGAGAGAGACTTCTCATTTCGAGTATGAGCTGCTGCAGCCCCTAGAGGAGGGGCATGCACGGTAATTGGAAGTATCCACTCACGGTAATTAAAAATCTCAAGTTTTAACCACCTCAGTTGGCAGGTAACAACAAAGAATAATGTGACTATACGAGGCTGTAGAAAAATAAGACGAATTAAAAAAGATCTCCAATAATTTTTTGAAATGTTCAAGTGCAGTGGAACCATATTTTCAATAAACTAGAAGCGGATGTGAAACCAAGTGAGGTTTTTATTCTATACCTCCTTGCAAAGCAATAATTGAGATGGATGGAGCCATGAAATGAAAGGAATGCACATGAGTCAAATGGGAGCAATTGCATTATGCAATCCAGAGTGAATACAAGACAAAATCCCCCATCATGAAAAATAAGGTGCTTCCATCAATGAGTTAATTAGATGTAACAGCACTTTATCCCACTTAGCCCCCTTTTGGGCTCCATTTTCTAGAAATGGAAATGGGTGGAATAGTGTGTTGTTGAAAAATGAGTGGTTGAAATAGAAGGAAAGTTTTCGATTTACGTGTAATATTATTTTATAGAAGATTATGTGGTTGAAAATAGAATATAGAAAAATGTAATGAAATTTAATGAGGGCCTTAAAGGCTACTAACAAGGACCTTATGTAAGAGTTCATTTTGGTGTGATCTATTTTGTCTATTTTTATTCTACTTCAATGTTTACATTAACATCTTAGAAGCAGGAATTTATATTTAATTAACTGCAATTAGCAAAATTTAGCTCATGTACTGGTAACCAGCTTACACACCTGGCAAGCTTCGTGCCAAAAAGCTGATTTCAAGATTTAGTGATCGATTCTTTTGATGATTTCATGATCTGGTAACTGGCAGTTTTGTAGCCATTAAGTAAAATTACAGTAAATAAGAAACATATCTGACTTAACTATGGAATTCTGCCATCCAACAATGATTATAATAGTACCTTGTCCAGTCCACATTCTTTGGAGTCGTAAGAAATTCAAAACGAAGAGCCCATTGCACAGAGACATAGCAGGTATAAAAAGTCAATGGTGCATCCATAGGCATGGAAAAGAGAAAGCTAGTCTGTAATAAATCTGCAACAACCTCATGGTGATCACTCTGAACCTGCACAAATCAGGTGTAAAAAATCAGTGTTTTCCTGTTGGCCTCTTCACAGTAAATTATAAACATTATTTATGGTCAATCGATCGGGCCTTCTGAACATAGCCTTTCACAACAAGCCTAGGTTTGTATCTTTCTAGTGTCCCACCAGCCTTGTATTTCAAGGTAAACACCCATTTACAGCCCACTGGTTTCTTTCCTCTTGGCACTCTCACAATTTCCAATGTTTTATTTCTCTAGTGCATTCATTTCTTCTCTCATAGCTTACGCCCACATCTTATCCCTAATTGTCTCTGGTAGTGTCTTAGGAATGCCAATAGAATTTAGGGTGGTAAGGAAGGTCCTATGTTTTTTGGATAATCTGTTAAAGGATACAAAATGAGAAATAGGGTGTTGTGTGCATTTTCTAGTTCCTTCTCTGACAGCAATAGGCAAATCTAAATCAGGAAAATCATGTGCTCATTTGAGTCTTAGTCATATCGAATTACTAGTTTGAACTTTATGGGTATCTGATACCATATAGCAAAACTGTTTTCAAATGCTGTACATGGTTATTTATACACAAAAAGACTACGTAATTATGGAAGTTTGATTTATCTATCAATCCCTATGAATCAGGGATTAGCTATTCTAAACAGTATAAAAAGATCTACCCGTTTCCAACAAACTGTTTGTCTACCTCTCAGTTTAATAAATGAACAGACTACAGTTCCTATCTACAGAAAGAAAAGTCATCATAGTATCGGTACCACTTACCTTAGTAATAATAGGAGAATGCCTCCGAGAAGGATGGACAAAGTGCCGACTTATAGTCTCCATCATCTCCAGAGCTATTGTCAACTAAAAGGCACCAAGAAGCCAGTCAAATCCATATTCGGAGAAAAGTAACCCTATGCTAATGGTAGTTCACAGTGATATATGATGAAATGCAAAAGTACCTCAAGGCATCTCCTAGGCCCTTCTTCATGAAAGAAGGTAAGGGTTCCACCTATCTGTCAGTTATAATGAAAAAGAAATATAAGGAAGAACTAAAATAAAGACAATAGAAAAGATCCTCATGTTACTACCATATCACTGAAGTAGTAATTTGACTCAGAGTTCTTTGGTGAAAATCTTAGTAGAACTTCGTCATCCAGTCTGATATTATATGATCTTCCTCGAACATACCCTTCTGCTGCAGAAAATGTTGAGAGCAAATTAGTTTTGAAACATCATACCTTAAGTCAAATACAGGAAGGACCGGAGGAAATATGTTTCAGATTTATGAAAGAATGCAACAGCAATAATTACATGCTCCAGATTCAGCATTTCTGGAGGCAGATGATACCCTTGTGTCATCATCTACAGAAAGGGTTTTTGGAAATTTTAGCTGCTGACTTGGAGATGCGATAGCCGAAGATCTATCTGGGGACAAAGCATCTGTTCACAAAGACAAAACTGTAAGATATAATGCAGCTTTACCAAGGCACAATTACTCTCATTCTCTCTCTCTCTCTGAAATAGTGCATTTCCATTTATTCTATCTGTGAATTTTTGCAGGTTGTCCGTACCAGTCTTATGCCTGGCATATTGAAAACCATTGGGCATAATAAAGACCACCCAAAACCAATAAAGGTGATTAGAATATTTAATGCGATCCTCCTTGTATTTATGTTTTGCAGACTTGTTCGCCTCATTATTAAAGAATTTTAGGATCCACCATTCTATCTGCATGAAATAAGCATAGCATGAAAAGAAAAGTTGTTCTTGTTGTGGTCATACCAAAACTAGATATGTGGAACTGCGTTTTCTTGTTAGTCAGAGCCTTGTGAAATTGAAAATTTTTGAAGGGTTTACAATGATTGGCTGTGTTCCATAGATTGTTCACTTTGATCTGTTTGTTGATTTGATCAAAAGAGTGTTTTCAAACTAAATGATTGATGTTGAAGAAACATCTGTCTAGTGCAATTCTCATGTATTTAAACAGAGTTAGTACTGTTATCTGCAAGTATTGTAATATATAAATTACTTGGGAGATAGTTGATGTCAAAGGCTGTGGCTGTCTTTCATGTCTGATTATGATTCCTGTGCCAGGTTCTACATGTTTTGCATTTATTATATTTTGTGGCATTTTTTCTACGTGCTTAGGAGGCTCAAACTGTTCATTTTTGCATGTTGGACTTTCAGTCCTGAGGTGTGACTGACATGATTCCTCTGCCAGGTTCTACATGTTTTGCATCTATTATATTTTTGTAATTTATATATACATCTGATATACTCTAATATGCAGATTTTTGAAGTGGGTGATGTGGTGCTACTCGACGACACAAAAGATGTTGGTGCATCAAATCGCCGTCATCTTGCAGCTTTGTATTGTGGAGCTACTTCAGGATTCGAGGTACCCTTTGATTCCAACACTTTTTATCTTGACCTCTCGATGATATGTGAGATACTTATCTCTGGGGATTTGGAGGGTTCTTATAGATAAAATCTTATTCAGTTTAGTATTTGTTGGTCTTCCTTTAGAATATGATCAAGAGGATGGCTTGATTCAGCTAGCTGTATACAATTCTGAGTGGATTGCTCTATTAAGTTCGCTTGTATCTGCACTTTTAAACATTGGGCAATTCAGTGTTCGGTTTTGTTTACAAAACCATGTCATTATGCTTGTGCACTTCCCCTTACACATTTTATCTAATTGATGATGTAGGATTTGCTAAGTTTCTTCTCTTTTTCCCCTTTCAGCTTATACATGGTCTTGTGGATAGAATCATGGAAGTGGCAGGAACCTCATTCGTACCACCTGGGGATGAAACTGGCTACTATATACAGAGTTCAGATGTATGTTAACTGTTTTAATTCTGTTGAATTTGCTATGGGATTGTTTAACAAATTACATACTATTATTATTTTATATTGCAGGAACCCGAGTTTCTTCCAGGCCGACAAGCGAGCATCATTTACAAAGGGAAGCAAATCGGCACTTTTGGCATTGTGCACCCACAGGTATATCGATATTTCTCGTGTAATATGTTGGAAGAACTAAAGGTACCTTTCAGTTTTGCAGTAAATTCCCAACACTTTAAATTTTCTGTTAGTAAGCCTAATAAAAACTCTGTATTTTACTCGTGATTTCTCATATACATTCTGCTGCTTTTTCTTTGGGCCATGATTTCTTCTTGCGTTTGAATGCCTTAATGTTGATGACAGGTGTTGGATAACTTCGATATTCCAGACCCATGCTCCTACGTGGAACTCAACATTGAGAACTTCTTGTAGAGGGACAAATTCTTATGTTTTGTTATTTCGACCAATCACAAAATTTTTATTACAATAAGTCAACCTTCATTTTCATGACTTGTATGACAATACCTCGTTTCATCTTAGAATGCCATGTCGTAATTAATGCTGCCTTTTCGGCCTTCATTGTAATGCACTTCACAATTGTCTGAGAAAATAACTGCCTCGAAGCATTGGAAAACAAGAGAATTATTATTATGTAAGTAACACTTTACAAATGTACAAGCGCAGAAGCATGTAACAAAGAATTCCGGCATCTCAGAGAATTTTCGAAAGTACAAAAGGAACGAATCGACGAAACAAAGAAGAAAGGAAAAACTTAACAGAAACTGGTAAATTTCTCTCGTTCTGGTGTGAAATAAATTACTCTATGACTGATGCTGAAAGGAACGCATCCTCGCCACTTGTCAATACATTGTGAAATAGTCGATCTTATGTGGGTGAAACTTTTATTATAGCAGTCCAGCATTTCACCGCATGATCCCTGGGAAGAACCCAATTTCCATGGAATATGTAGCTTTAACCCGTTAAATCACATTGCTGTATCTTGCACCTTCAATGAGTTGTACCCACCTGAGGGAAGTTCAGAAAATGACGAACGTTAGGCAATCACAACTGTTGACAAGATAATATTGTGATTCGACTCCAGAGTGTATACAGATTGCAAGATGAGTAGCAAAAAAGATCACTTGGAACTCAACAACCGTCCCTAATTGGGAGTGTCAGTTTACCTTCAAGTACGAATCCACAAGGGTTCCAATGAGAGAGACTTCTCATTTCGAGTATGAGCTGCTGCAGCCCCTAGAGGAGGGGCATGCACGGTAATTGGAAGTATCCACTCACGGTAATTAAAAATCTCAAGTTTTAACCACCTCAGTTGGCAGGTAACAACAAAGAATAATGTGACTATACGAGGCTGTAGAAAAATAAGACGAATTAAAAAAGATCTCCAATAATTTTTTGAAATGTTCAAGTGCAGTGGAACCATATTTTCAATAAACTAGAAGCGGATGTGAAACCAAGTGAGGTTTTTATTCTATACCTCCTTGCAAAGCAATAATTGAGATGGATGGAGCCATGAAATGAAAGGAATGCACATGAGTCAAATGGGAGCAATTGCATTATGCAATCCAGAGTGAATACAAGACAAAATCCCCCATCATGAAAAATAAGGTGCTTCCATCAATGAGTTAATTAGATGTAACAGCACTTTATCCCACTTAGCCCCCTTTTGGGCTCCATTTTCTAGAAATGGAAATGGGTGGAATAGTGTGTTGTTGAAAAATGAGTGGTTGAAATAGAAGGAAAGTTTTCGATTTACGTGTAATATTATTTTATAGAAGATTATGTGGTTGAAAATAGAATATAGAAAAATGTAATGAAATTTAATGAGGGCCTTAAAGGCTACTAACAAGGACCTTATGTAAGAGTTCATTTTGGTGTGATCTATTTTGTCTATTTTTATTCTACTTCAATGTTTACATTAACATCTTAGAAGCAGGAATTTATATTTAATTAACTGCAATTAGCAAAATTTAGCTCATGTACTGGTAACCAGCTTACACACCTGGCAAGCTTCGTGCCAAAAAGCTGATTTCAAGATTTAGTGATCGATTCTTTTGATGATTTCATGATCTGGTAACTGGCAGTTTTGTAGCCATTAAGTAAAATTACAGTAAATAAGAAACATATCTGACTTAACTATGGAATTCTGCCATCCAACAATGATTATAATAGTACCTTGTCCAGTCCACATTCTTTGGAGTCGTAAGAAATTCAAAACGAAGAGCCCATTGCACAGAGACATAGCAGGTATAAAAAGTCAATGGTCCATCCATAGGCATGGAAAAGAGAAAGCTAGTCTCTAATAAATCTGCAACAACCTCATGGTGATCACTCTGAACCTGCACAAATCAGGTGTAAAAAATCAGTGTTTTCCTGTTGGCCTCTTCACAGTAAATTATAAACATTATTTATGGTCAATCGATCGGGCCTTCTGAACATAGCCTTTCACAACAAGCCTAGGTTTGTATCTTTCTAGTGTCCCACCAGCCTTGTATTTCAAGGTAAACACCCATTTACAGCCCACTGGTTTCTTTCCTCTTGGCACTCTCACAATTTCCAATGTTTTATTTCTCTAGTGCATTCATTTCTTCTCTCATAGCTTACGCCCACTTCTTATCCCTAATTGTCTCTGGTAGTGTCTTAGGAATGCCAATAGAATTTAGGGTGGTAAGGAAGGTCCTATGTTTTTTGGATAATCTGTTAAAGGATACAAAATGAGAAATAGGGTGTTGTGTGCATTTTCTAGTTCCTTCTCTGACAGCAATAGGCAAATCTAAATCAGGAAAATCATGTGCTCATTTGAGTCTTAGTCATATCGAATTACTAGTTTGAACTTTATGGGTATCTGATACCATATAGCAAAACTGTTTTCAAATGCTGTACATGGTTATTTATACACAAAAAGACTACGTAATTATGGAAGTTTGATTTATCTATCAATCCCTATGAATCAGGGATTAGCTATTCTAAACAGTATAAAAAGATCTACCCGTTTCCAACAAACTGTTTGTCTACCTCTCAGTTTAATAAATGAACAGACTACAGTTCCTATCTACAGAAAGAAAAGTCATCATAGTATCGGTACCACTTACCTTAGTAATAATAGGAGAATGCCTCCGAGAAGGATGGACAAAGTGCCGACTTATAGTCTCCATCATCTCCAGAGCTATTGTCAACTAAAAGGCACCAAGAAGCCAGTCAAATCCATATTCGGAGAAAAGTAACCCTATGCTAATGGTAGTTCACAGTGATATATGATGAAATGCAAAAGTACCTCAAGGCATCTCCTAGGCCCTTCTTCATGAAAGAAGGTAAGGGTTCCACCTATCTGTCAGTTATAATGAAAAAGAAATATAAGGAAGAACTAAAATAAAGACAATAGAAAAGATCCTCATGTTACTACCATATCACTGAAGTAGTAATTTGACTCAGAGTTCTTTGGTGAAAATCTTAGTAGAACTTCGTCATCCAGTCTGATATTATATGATCTTCCTCGAACATACCCTTCTGCTGCAGAAAATGTTGAGAGCAAATTAGTTTTGAAACATCATACCTTAAGTCAAATACAGGAAGGACCGGAGGAAATATGTTTCAGATTTATGAAAGAATGCAACAGCAATAATTACATGCTCCAGATTCAGCATTTCTGGAGGCAGATGATACCCTTGTGTCATCATCTACAGAAAGGGTTTTTGGAAATTTTAGCTGCTGACTTGGAGATGCGATAGCCGAAGATCTATCTGGGGACAAAGCATCTGTTCACAAAGACAAAACTGTAAGATATAATGCAGCTTTACCAAGGCACAATTACTCTCATAGATGAAAGAGTTCGAGGTTTGATGTTAGCAATTGAAGTTTTAATGATAAATAATAGTTTACCGCCAGTAGAATCATGTAAGACCTCAGCCACAGACAGCTGAGGAAGTGCAAAGTTTGAAGATATGCTCGTGCAATCTTCAAGATAAACAGAACCTCTATTGGAAGACCTTGCTGCAATTGACCGCAATGATAATGAACTTCCAAAAGCTTTATGCATATCTTCCTTCAAATGATTATAGGAAGAAACAGATGAGATCTCATCCCACGAACTTTCATATCCTTCCTCAACTCCATCAAAAGCATCATTTTCTTTAGCCTGCAAAGAACAAGAACACAGTCCAATCCATACTCATAATTTTAGTGTTATTGTTCTAATTATATAACAGCTGTTCCCAATTATATAAGTATTGTTGTTATTTTTAACATCATTATCGTTATTCACATAATTGTTGATTTACTGAAAACTAGTCAGTTCTTGTCTAACCCAACAAACATAATATATATAAATGTATACCGTTTCTCCCCAGCATTTTTGGGAGAGGAAAATAGGACGAACTTATCAATATTTAAATGGTAAAGATAGTTGCAGGCTATAGAGTTCTATCCATTCAGAATCTGCATTCATTTCTTTCCAGTACATGCCTAAAAGGATCATTGATGCAGGAACAATTCCTGAAAAATGATGAAATATGTTGAGCCACTTATTTAAGAGGCAGTATTGATACATTAGAAAAACCACTAATAATTATCTACATTTGATAAATAAACTAGAAATACAAAAATTAAAAATTAAAAAAATCACAAGTAACGTTCCGGGAGCACGATATGGCAGTGGATGTTTCTCTATTAACCTTTATGTATTTAGACCTCTCACTGTCTCATTTAATATATGTATACATGTATACTTGATATATATTTACATGCTGATATGCAATATGTTCTCAAGATAAGTAAGATATACACCGAAGTTACTGCAGATATTTTCCAAAAAATTACCTAGCTATTACTATAGAATGCCGTACATACTGACCATACTAGAATGAAGGTCAGCTGTGCACATCTCGACAAACACGAGTAGGCCATTAGGGAAGTGAATTTGGCTGTTTGAAGTTACTGGGTTTTAGCAGTAACACACATAATGAACCATGGTGAGAACAACCTAAAGATAATGCTCCACTAAACATTTTCCTTCAACAAAGGCTGTTTTGAATCCAAAGAACATTTATGTTGCTTCAAATCGAAGACATGAGAAACACGACAGCTTTCAGACCACTCCCCAGTCAATTTCTGACCCAAAACATTTATCTATTAGAGTATCTACAGCTAACTAGAGTTTTCCATATATAACTCACATAAGTATAATAGTTGCCAAAATCAGGATTTTATTTGATTTTACAGCTAAACTTTCCTTAGATTTCTACTTTGTAATATTCTATCAATTACATCAATACATACCAGAAAGATCATTCAGAAAAATTGGCATGGTATGAGAACCCTAAATTGCCTTTTCTCGAACCTGTGGTCATTCTCTTGAGTTTCTCATGTTTCCGGCATCTTCCTGCTGTTCCGGTGCCGTCGGTAATTGGTGCCTTGTTCATCGTGGTCGACGACTGCAGTTGGACCACTGTTCCTTGACGTCAAAGTCTTCGCTGGGGTCTTCCCTTTCTGTTCCAGCACCGTTAAAGTTCTCTGCCACTGAGGTTTTTTTATTCTCATCGCGCCATCTAAGGTGCACATTCGCGTTTCCTGACTGTCTAGTTTGGTCCTGATAGAAGTGTTTGTCAAAATCCCACAAGCGTACGAGTTCATTGTACAATTAATAATCGTGATTAGATAGTTATCGTCCTACAAAGAATAAGGATCAATTTCAGTATATTGGATATATTTAAATTCGAGTTTATAATCAAAAGATGATCGAATGAATAACTAACTAATTTTTATAACTAAAATTTATTAAATCAATGAAAATTGGTTTAAAAATCAAATGTGCGAACGTATTGGATTTTCGACGCCACTGATCAATTCTTAGTTCTAATTCTCAACCAATAATAATTATCTCAATTTATGCAGTTGTGACGATCGATAATTCCACTATTATTTATTATTCTTTCAAAAGATATAATAAGCCCTTGTTTGAGCCCCATTTTTTGGGGTAGAATGAATTTTTGAATAGTGTATTGATGCAAAATGTGTGGTTAAAAAATAAGAAATTTTTTTGAATTTACGTGTAATATTATTTTTTTCAAGAATGTGTGGTTGAAATGATGTCAAAACACTGTTGAAAAATGAATTTTTTTCAAAAGAATGGGGCTCAAACAAGGGCTAAACCTATAACTAGCACGAGACGATCATATTCCTAGTCCAGATTCATATGGTAAATATGCATTGACATTTAGGATTATCACACATGATCCCATACGCCACAAATATTATTCCTAATATTTATTGTTCGTATGTCCCAATAATAGTGTTCTACCTATCGTGAGTTTTTCAACACTACGAATAAGCAACTTATTGTCTTAATGGTGCGCAAACATTAAAACAATATAAATAGACATATTAATGGAATTACAACGCAAGAATTAACATAAAAACATAGATCTCGAATTAAAACTAAAAATTAAACAATTTTATTATCATCCAATACATGAAATTATTTAGCCTAACATAATGTTGGGATTAAACAAATAAAAGTGGAAAGACATCACCGAGATTTGACGACAAGTGATTAATTTTCCACGTAAAGCTGCCTTTAAAAACCAACTCCCATCCTTTTGCATGTGCATGAATATATATTCATATATATGTATTCCCACTACAGTCGGTAGCCTCCTTTTTATTCTTCAAAATCAGTCTCTTTTTCCTTGCCTTCTTTCCCAGCAGCTTTGCCCTTTTTTTTAATCTATTTAAAATCAATTCCCAAGGTAGGCTTCCACTTTCTGTGCGTAAAATATATATAACAGCCAGCTTGTTTTACTCTAAGAAGAATTCAATTGCTCATGAAATTGGCTTCCTGTGTATATTATAATTCTCCACCCAGCTACTATGTTTGATTCCACAAAGAACTCTATCTTTTGCCTCCTTTTCTTTTACCTTGCAGCCGCCGTTTTCTATAAGTTAATCTCCCCAGTTGTCGTCTTTTTTCTTTTTTTTTTCTGCCAGAAGAACTCCGAGTTGCTGCCTTATTAATTTCCCCCAATTGGCTGCCGAATTCTCCTCAATCTCTCTGCCGTTTCTCTTTTCTTTTTCTTTTTTTTTCTTTTTTTCTCCTCTCCTGTAAACGGGATATATATATATATATATATATATATATATATATATCCAGCCCACCTGTAATCTGTTTCTATATAGAATTAATCTTCCAAGACCTCAAAGTTGGAGTCCAATTCAAAGTCCATTCCAATTGTAAAATTTGCTTCCAATTCAAGTTTCAATTGAGGCCCAATTAATCAATTATTTTCTCCAAGTCCTCAACTTTTAAAGTATAAAATTTGATCTCCAAACTTTGCATCAAATAGCTAATTAATCCTTCATCCTTTTCCAAATGCTTCAAACGGGTTCGTCACTAAAAACAAAATGAAAAATAACCTAAGTTAGATAAAACTTAATAATTTGACGACGTAAAAGTTTAATAAATGTGGCTTAAATAAGTGCATAAATTACACTTACCAAACACTCTCAAATTTAAACATTTGTTCGTCCTTGAACAAAACTATAACTTAAATAAAAACAAACACACAAGCAAGCAAAAATATTTTGTTAGACCATTTAGCTTTTTATCTTAGGATTTGAAATCCCAGCATTAAATCTACAAACTGCTTCAAATTAACAATACCAAACTAATATCCACTTTTCCAATGCAAATCCGATGTGTGTGTGTGAAGAACTAAGTAGACATTAATGAATTCACAAGTTATTTCAATTCCCGAACCTCTATGGTCAAATATATCTTTTCATCTCTCGTAAGATTCACACACCCCCAAATTTGTTCATTTTCACTCTTTTCCCAGTATGTGATCTAAGATTGAATTTTTCATTACTATCATTACCCTCACCAATTTAGGTGGACATCACTAGTTACAAGTCAACACATCAATGAATAAGAATTCTCCAATTATTTGATTGTTTCAATCGTCAAGATTCAATTAGGCTAATTATCCTTCATCGAACGTCAAATTTCCTCGAACAAGTGTTGGGACTTACAAGGTATTTAGTGCTTTTTTATTTTTTTGCACTCTCCCTTAAGCTTTCTAGATAACTCATGTAGCAGGTTTTAGGCTGATGACTCCTAAGTCAGATGACATTAGGGCACCAGGTTTTCAAATACCCTTACAGGCTTAATAACCCGAATAAAAAAGGCTTAGAAGAAAATAAATTTTTTTTAGGACAATTTCATCTCTGATTGCTTTTTAATTGACTCCTGTAACGAGCTTTAGGCCGATGACTTGAGGGCACTAGGTTTTAAGATACCCTTGCAGACTTAATTGCTCGAACCATAAAAGCTCCAAAGAAAAAAAATTTAATTTCAAAATATATGCCTTGATTAGTGCAATGCTTCTTATCACACACTTATTCAAGCAAATCAACCTCCAATTTAAGACTTTCATCCAATTTTATCCTATTAATCCGAGACAATCCACACAATTTTTCACACAAGGAATCCACATTCACATCCAAATTTTCCTACAACAGTATGATCTTTTCAAATTGTGCTAAATTTGGTCTAAGGATAATCGATTAGTATGGTTTTGATAAAGCATCTATGTCCAACTAATTCAATCTATCGAGTGCATGAATCAACTCACTTCATCATAATGTCAAACTCAGTTATAGTGCATGTATAATATCAAGTTTTGCAAGTTCAAGCTTCAATCAGTCTATCATGCTTCCTATCCACAGTTCATAAATCAACGCCAAATCTCAAATTTAATCATCATTGTCAACCAAACCGTCTAACCCACACAAGCACACAATCAAAAATAAATAAAAATTTAACGATATTTTTTAAATGTTTTATTTATTTATTTTTTTATTAAACATATGTAAACAACGCACGAAAACATACGAAAACCAAAAACACAAAGTGTTTCCCACCCCCAAACTTAAACCAGAGATTGTCCTCAAACATAATTAAGAATATAAGGGGACGGGGAAGAAAAGGACGAAGGTACTCCCCGAATTTTTCTATTGAACGTGGAAGGTACAGTAGGTGACGACTAGACAATCTTTCTCATCATGCTTTTCCCTTGGTCGATATTGGGCTGAGTGTTCCATGACGTCATGTTCCTGCATATGGCAAGCAAATCAAACACTAGAGATCAAATAATCTAAAACATGCGTTACTTAGCCAAACACTCGAAATAACCAACATTATATTTAAGGCTCTCAATGAAAACATGATCGGATGATGATACTCTATAAATTTAGACGTGCTTAAATCTAATGCAACTAATAATTAAAATAAATCTATATGCAATGCGATGCCCTAATAAAAAAAAAAAGGATAAAATGTTTAGAAATTGGGTTGCCTCCCAATAAACACTTAATTTATAGTCTTTAGTTAGACTTTGTTGTCCTAGTTACTCTACATTATCAAGTGGTACGGTTGTTTTTCACTGGAGTAGTCAACTCCCCAATAAGCTTTCAACCGTTGTCCATTTAATTTGAACTTCCTTTGTTGATCTTGAGACACCACTTCCACAGATCCATGTGGAAACACAGCAACTACCGTGAATGGATCCGACCACCTAGACTTTAGCTTTCCCGAAAAGAGCTTGAGGCGTGAATTAAACATCAATACTTGCTGACCAACCTCAAACTCCTTCTCCCGTATATGCCTGTCGTGCCATCTCGTGGTCTTTTCCTTGTAAATCTTTGCATTCTCATACAAATCCAAATGAAACTCATCTAGCTCATGAAGTTGTAGAACCCTATTTTCTCCTGCTGCCCTCATATTGAAATTGACCAAGTGTGTCGCCCAGTATGCCTTATGCTCTAGCTCAACTGGAAGATGACAAGCCTTTCCAAATAAAAGTCGAAATGGAGACATGCCAATTGAAGTCTTAAATGCTGTTCTATACGCCCAAAGTGCATTGTCTAGTTTCTTAGCCCAATCTTTACGTGATGTATTGACCGTAGCTTCGAGAATCTTCTTTAACTCCCTGTTGGAGATTTTCACCTGCCCACTAGTCTGAGGATGTATGAAGTCGAGACAGGATGTTTCACTCCATATTTGGCCAACAACGAAGCAAATAGGCGGTTACAAAAATGCTTTCCACCATCACTAATAATCGCCCTTGGGGTCCCATATCGAGTGAAAATGTTCTTCTTTAGAAATTGAGTTACCACTCGGTCGTCGTTCGTTGGTGAAGCTACAACTTCAACCCACTTAGACACGTAGTCCACTACCACCAGTATATATTGTTGACCATAGGATGGAGGAAATGGTCCCATGAAGTCAGTGCCCAAAACGTCGAACATTTTAACAGCCAAAATACTGTTCAAAGGCATCTCGTTCCTCCTTGAGATGTTTCTAGTCCTCTGACACTTATCACAATGCTTCACCATATAATAGGCGTCCTTGAACAACGTAGGCCAATAAAAACCCGATTGCAGTACCTTAACTGCTGTCTTGGTTGCTGCAAAGTGGCCCCCATATGGTGCAAAGTGACATGATTCTAATACTTGATGTTGTTATACTTCTGGTACACAACGGCGTATGATTTGATCTGGACCCTTTCTGCAAAGAATTGGATCATCCCAAAAGTAGTGTTTTAGGTCACTGAAGAATTTCTTCCTTTGGTGACTCGAGTAGTCTGGTGGGATGATGGAGCGGGCCAAATAATTGACATAATCGGCGTACCATGGTGTAGTAATAATCTAAAAAAGCATCTCATTTGGGAAAACTTCGTTGATTTTCTCTTAGGGTGTGACTCGTGTGATTCAAGGCGAGAAAGGTGATCTGCCACAACATTCTCACTCCCTTTTTTTATCTCTGATCTCCAAATCAAACTTTTGCAACAGGAGTATCCATCGAATAAGCCTTGGTTTTGCGTCCTTGCTCATTAGATATTTCAATGCTGAATGATCCGTATAGACACTCACTTTTGACCCAATCAAATATGACCTGAATTTGTCAACGATGAACACCACTACCAAAAACTCTTTCTATGTAGTAGCATAATTCATTTGAGCCTCGTCTAAAGTCTTACTAGCATAGTGGATAATATGAGAAATCTTCTCCTTGCGTTGACCTAACACCGCCCCCACTGCATGATCACTAGCATCACACATAAGCTCAAAAGGATAATCCCAGTCTGGAGGAGCCAACACTAGAGCGGAAACCAATTTTTCCTTTAGAGTGTTGAAAATAGTCAAGCACTCCTCAGAAAAGTGAAACGGAGCCCCTTTTTCTAATAGATTGCAAATGGCTTCGAGATTTTGGAAAAGTCTTTGATTAAGCGACAGTAGAACCCAGCATGACCCAAAAAGCTTCTGACACCCTTCACTATTACTGGCGGTGGTAGTTTTTCGATGACTTGTATCTTAGCTCTATCAACCTCAATACCCCGTGCTGAAATCAAATGCCCTAACACAATTCCTTCCTGAACCATGAAATGACATTTTTCCCAATTTAATACAAGGTTTGTGTCTTCACACCGTCGCAACACTTTTCCCAAATGTTCAAGGCACTCCTTAAATGATTTTCCAAATACTGAGAAATCATTCATAAACACCTAAATGATATTTCCCACCATATCCGAGAAAATAGACATCATACAATGTTGAAAGGTGGCAGGAGCAAGCAAAGACCGAATGGCATCGTCCTATAAGCAAAAGTGCTATAAGGGCATGTAAAGGTCGTCTTCTCTTGGTCATCTGGCGCTATAGAAATTTGGTTGTACCCTGAATAACCATCCAGGAAGCAATAGTACGCATGTCCAGCAAGTCTCTCCAGCATCTGATCAATGAAAGGAAGGGAAAAGTGATCCTTCCTCGGGGCGTTGTTGAGTTTACGATAATCAATGCTAACTCTCCAACCTGTGACTGTGCGTGTCCGAATGAGCTCATTGTTTTCATTTGGAACCACTGTGATCCCTCCCTTTTTTGGTACGACCTGTACTGGACTCACCCAATGACTGTCTGAAATGGGATAGATGATCCGAGCATCCAGAAGCTTTAATACCTCTTTCCTTACCACCTCTTGCATAGTCGGATTTAATCTGCGTTGATGCTCAATTGAAGCTTTGTAATCGTCTTCCATCAGTATCTTATGCATGCAAAGTAAAGGACTGATCCCTTTTATATCTAACATCGTCCATCCTATTGCTGTCTTATGCTCTCGAAGCACCCTCAGCAACTGATCCTCCTCTGATTCTGTAAGATTGTTCGAGATAATTACTGGAAGTAAATTTTCCCCCCCAAATATACATAGCGAAGATGGGTGGGCAACTGTTTGAGTTCAAGAGTTGGAGCTTGCTGCATAGATGGCAAAGGTGTTGAGGGTCTTTCACCGAGCTCCAGTCGTGGTTGTTTGAAGAATGGTGGTATGGCTGCTAAATAACGTACACATTCTTCTACTTCCTCCTTTTCCGATGCTAAATCTTGCGAATGCACTAAACAAGCCTCAAGCTAATCCTGAGGGTGATTTAGTTTGAATGTCTCTGACATCGCTTCTTTTATTACATCAATCTGCATGCAAGAATTCGGTTCGCTCTGAAATCTGAAAGTTCTAAACACGACGATTGTCAATTCTTCTTCATTTAACCTCGATATCAACTTACCCTTTTGCACATCTATCAGAGCTCTTCCCGTAGCCAAAAATGGATGACCCAATATGAGGGGGACGTCTCTATCTTCTTCCATATCCAAAATAATGAAGTTCGCTGGAAAGATAAACTTGTCAACCTTCACCAAAATATCTTCACAAATACCATGAGGGTGTTTGATCGACCTGTCAGCCAATTGCAGTGAAACTGTAGTCGATTTTGCTTTCCCCAAACCTAGTTTCCAGAAAAGAGATAAGGGCATTAAATTAATGCTAGCTCCTAGATCACACAATGCCTTATCTATATTCAAATTACCAATGTGACAAGGAATAGTAAAACTTCATGGGTCTTTTAGTTTCAGTGGTAATTTGTGTTGGAGAATTGCGCTACACTCCTCTGTAAGCATGACTGTTTCATTGTCTTCCAGCTTCCTCTTATTTGATAGAATATTTTTCATGAACTTGACGTAGCTGGGCATTTGAGCTAAAGCTTTAGCAAATGATATGTTAATGTGCAGCTTCTTGAACACATCTAAAAATTTCTGGAATTGCTTGTCGAGCTTATGTTTTTGCAATTTCTGTGGAAATAGGACTAGAGGAACATATGCTTTGACAGGAGCAGTTGCTTTCACCTGTGGGCTATCTGATGACTCAACTTGATTTTCCTCAGTAGCCTTGTCTAATTCATCCACTTGCTCCTTGCCCATGGTAGGTGCCTTTTCTATGACAGTTGCTGGCCGCTTTACATGTATTTCTGGTAAGTGGACACCACTACGTGTAGTGATTGCTTTGACCTGCTCCTTATGGTTTGTCTCGATGTTGTTAGGTAACGTGCCTTGAGCTCTACCTGATAGTGCAGATGCAATCTGTCCAACCTGTTGTTCCAAATTCTTGATCGAGGCTTGTTGGTTTTGAAAGTGCAGATGCAATCTGTCCAACCTGTTGTTCCAAATTCTTGATCGAGGCTTGTTGGTTTTGAAAGTTGGTCTCAGTTTTAGTAATGTATTGAGCCAGCAAATCTTCCAGCAATGGCCTTTTCCCTTGCTGTTGTTGCTGTTGGAACCCAGGTGGTTTATTCTGATTGCTTCCTCCATGTTCTTGTCCCTGACTATTGGACCATGAAAAATTGGATGGTTCTTCCAACCCGGATTATATGTGTTGGAGAAAGGATTATTTTGCTGTCTCTGAAAGTTCTGTGCGTAGCTTACTTCTTCACATTGATTAACATGTGTAGACACCAAAGGGGCTGAGTGTACCAGCATGATCCGCTCCACATCCTTCGCAAACAGGTGGCGATTGGTATACCATGTTGACTAACTTAGATAGATTGTCCATTTTCATTGTAAGAACTTCTATTTGCGTGGCCAGTGCTATCACTGCATCTACGTTGTGTAACCCTGATGTTTTCCTTGGAGCTTTCCTATCAGTTGGCCACATCGATTGGTTTTCAGCTATTTTTTCATACAGGTCATATGCCTCATTCACATCAAGTTTCATCATTGATCTTCCTGCTGAAGCATCTATCATATTTCTGAACTCTTGTTTTAGACCGTAGTAGAAAAGATATTGCTGAGTCTGCTTGGGAATGTCAAGGTTGGGGTATTTTCTGAAAAAATTCTTGAACCTCTCCCATGCCTCAAGATAGCTCACTAAATCTTTCTGCTTGAAGGTATGAACGTACTCGAGAAGGTAGAAAGAATTTCATCGTGAATTTTTTAACTATATCATTCCATGATTGAATGCTCCCTGGTGGTAAACAAAGAAACCATTCTCTAGCAGCGTCCTTCAAGGTGTGAGGGAATAATCTCATTCGGAATGCATTTGCTGATATCCCTTCGTGATTGATCACTTCACATAACATGAGAAAAGCAGAAATGTGCTCATGAGGATTTTTCGTGGCGTTTCCAAAGAACCTGATGTCTTGGTAATTTTGAAACAAATTGATGACATCTGGTCTGAGGTAAAAATTAGATTGTCCGAAGGGAGGATATACCACAGCAGGTTGCACTGGTGCGGGAATTGGATTGACATAATTTCCAACTAAAACAAGAGCTTCGTTTTGGACTCCTTGCTTGACGTTGAACTCTTCTACGATTTCTGAATGTCCTTTCGATTTCGTGGTCTATTGGAAAGAGATCAGGCTCGTCAAGATTTTGCATAAACTAAAGTCGCCTAAAAAGTGTAATGGTAGCCTAAAAATAACTAAAAATAAAATGAAAATAAACACAATAAAAATTAAATAAAAAAATAAAAACGAATCTAAAATATCTAATAACTAAAAATTAACACCGTTATTCCCTGACAATGGCGCCAAAAACTTGTTCGTCAAAATTTCGCAAGCGTACGGATTCGTTGTACAAGTAATAATCGTGATGAGAGAGAGATCGTCCCACAGGGAACAAGGATCAATTTCAGTAGAACAAGGATCAATTTCAGTATATTGGATATATTTAAATTCGAGTTTGTAATCAAAAGATGATCGAATGAATAGCTAACTAATTTTTATAACTAAAACTTATTAAATCAATGAAAATTGGTTTAAAAATCAAACGTGCGAACGCATTGAATTTTCGACGCCACTGATCAATTTTTAGTTCTAATTCTCAACCAATAATAATTATCTCAATTTATGCAGTTGCAACGATCGATAATTCAACTATTATTTATTATTCTTTCCAAAGATATAATAAACCTATAATTACCATAAGACGATCATATTCCTAATCTGAATTCATATGGTAAATATGCATTGACATTTAGGATTATCACACATGATCGCATACGCCACAAATATTATTCCTAATATTTATTGCCCGTGTGTCCCAATAATAGTGTTCTACCTATCGTGAGTTTTCCAACATTATGAATAAGCAACTTATTGTCCTAATGATGCGTAAACATTAAAACAATATAAATAGACATATTAATGGAATTACAATACAAGAATTAACATAAAAACATAGGTCTCGAATTCAAACTAAAAATTAAATAATTTTTTCATCATCCAATACATAAAATTATTTAGCCTAACATAATGTTGGGATTAAACAAATAAAAGTGAAAAGACATCACCG
>NC_036250.1:10394444-10409642 GCF_002742605.1 Olea europaea var. sylvestris | reverse complement strand
TTCCATATATAACTCACATAAGTTTAGTAGTTGCCAAAATTAGGATTTTATTTGATAATACAGCAAAACTTTCCTTATATTTCCACTGTAATATTCTATAAATTACATCAATACATACCAGAAAGATCATTCAGAAAAATTGGCATTATCAAGGACGAGAGAGGAAAAAAAGGAAAAAGAATAAGAATGCCATAGCAGTAACACAAGCTATTAATTTCATCCACAAATTCAAGGGGGCATGTTACAAAAAGTATACCGTCATTGCAAGCTTCTTCACTCTGCAACCCATTGTTTTCCTGACTGACCCATACTTGAAATGGTATTCGGGATTCCTGCAAAGTTTGAGGTATTTATGATAATCAACATGAATTTTTTATAAAAGCATGAAAGGAATGATAATAATTAGAAGAAAGCAACAACTTTCTAATTATTTCAAAAGAAACACACTATTTGATCATATCATCTCAACATCTTCAGTATTTGGAAGATTATTTCCCAAAATGGAGATGAAGAGTAAAAATAAATATCATGTCTCCCCTGGTAATAAAAAATGAATAAAGGAAATATAGAGTATGAAGGAGCAAGAAAGCATCACATCCTTCAATGAAAGGTTAAGCAAAAGACTTCAGTTAATAGAAAATAATTAAATAGAAAGAGATCATTGTTGAGACCATGGTTTTGAATATCGATTATAATGTCCAGATTCCCAAGTTTGGAAATATCTATAGATCCTTTATCGACAAGATTTAGGAAAACTTAGCTTCAGCAGAAACAAAGCGGCTATACATAGAGTTGTAGAGGAATCAAGAGAAACACTAATTTAGCACTCATAAAAAAGCAAAAATGATTATAAGAAACCTTACCAGCTCAGAAAGATCTCGTATTGACCCCCCATGAGAGGGTCCATTTTCCAAATTCAGATATTGGCCAGACAATGTACACCTTACATAGTACAGATAACGAATGGTTGCACCTCTGTATGATGGTGGTATAATGGTTGGTAGAAGTGTGCGCACCATATCTGAAAAGAAACAACGTCCAGCAGCCAACAGATGAGCATGAAATCAACAAGTTAGATAAATAATGAAGTTTTAATTATTTGAAGTTGCTTGAGAAGGACATCAAAACTGTTGGTATTTCACTAAATTTCGGTTAACCATTAGACTATTACTTGTTTTGGTGAATATACATGAACAACCATCTATAATATCTATTATGAAGTGAGCATATAACAACAAAAATAGCGATCATCAAGAAATGAATTTCATCAAAGTTACAAGATTGAGTGACCCACGTGATGGAGTTTGAAGTTCAATAAATTAGTTGACAACTCCATTGCCACCAAACAAAGAGCATATTTAACAATATTTACTTAGGTTTACAAGTTTTAGCTGCTCCACACGAAAGAATTTGATTGGAAACCACTGCAAGAGTCGGGCAATCCACGAAAACATACTTGCCTGAGAAGAAAGAAATAACCCACAATTACACTCAAGCAAGCATAATGTAGATGATAATTATATAGTATACAGTTATTTTTGTCTTCATTTTATCTTTTGGCACATCCAACTTCACTTATAAACTCTACTTTCATTTCATGCCATTTTATATTAGAACTAGAAAATAGAGATTTTGTTATTCCACAAGTAGTACATACCTTCAAATAGCCTACAACCATCCTAAAGACATCAGAGTTCAATGTGATCTGAGGAGTAAATTTCAATTATGTGTTCCATAAAGAGATGCACACTAGCATAAAATGAACTTGTTAAGAGTCAAGCTAGTTTGGGTGCATAATTGCAGGTGATATCCTCCTATAAACTTCAAAGTACAACTATGACCCTTTAGTCTGAATGACATGACTTTGAATTTCTTAAAGATGGGGAAACTGTGGAAAGGGAAACATGTAATTCCATTCAAATTGAATTGGCTTATCAGAAAGTTGAACTCAAAAGCACTATTTTGGCTGCAAAATATATTGCAGTCCAATTTAATTTATAATAGTTTCAATCTCCACTTCAATGTCCCAATTCAACGCTGTCAAAAATTAAAGTTTGAAACTTTAACATGTCATCTACCACCAAAAATCCACATTTCAACCTTTTCCCCGCAATTCTCATAAATTGAGTCGACTATCTTCCATGTATTGCACATGTATTAACACGAACTAGTAACCAATCTTTCAGCTATAATGATCAAACAATTCCACTCATCATTTCATTTACGTTATTTGATTTAAAAGGAGAAAATCCCATGCCCACGTCTTAGCTTCTCAGTAATTCAACAGAAAACCCACATTCAGAAAATCCACCAAACTGAGCCAAGTAACTAAATAAAAAATAAATAAATAACTCAAAAGCGAAAGAAGAAACGGAATATAACTCGTCGCTGCTTCAAGTCAGGAGTGGACTTGGGGTTGTTAAACCACTGAAGGTCCAATTTTTCGATCCCTTTAATCTCGAAGTTAAGCTTTTGCTTTTCAATCAAAAGTGACCATTCAGGTGTTGGATTTTTTTATTTCAATCATGATAGTCACTAGATCACCCGGTCTATACACTTCCCTGTCCGCATTTAATTTCAGCTGTGGCTTCTCAAGATCGTCTTTTTCGGAATTATTACCGCTGGCGGCGAGGCCGAAGAAAGAGAATCTCCAGGAGGGTTTACTCGGTGGTGGCATTTTCGGGCGAAAATTCTCTAAACTGGGAGAATTAATACATTGCGAATTATTTGATGAATATGTGCGTAGGTGTGTGTTAATCGAGGTTTTACAGCAATTGAGGAACTGGTGAATGATTTGTTGAAATTAAAGTAACGATCTTCTCCATTTTTTGATGAGATCCAAAATTGAATTAACCAATAAAAATTCAATTAACTAATGAAATTTCATATTTTTACAAATCACAAATTTCGAAAATTAATTAACATCCCATCACCAAATTATCAATAGTGGGTGAAACAATTTGGCTTGTTGGCTGGAACTGTCCATGGCTCGATTTGAAAAAGCTCGAGTTGAACCGACCCGACTAGAGGCTTGGGACGAGCCCCATTTTGGGGCGTCAATCTAAAATCAACTTTGGTCATAAGTATTTTTCGGTCCGTGCTGAACTGATCCTTTAAAAAAATAATGCAAAAAAATTAAGCTGCAGGTAATAGTGCAGCTACCTGCAACTGCACCAGGCAACTATGTAGCTGCCTGTAACTGTACCAGGCAGCATGTCGCGGCCTTTTGCAGGCAACTAAGAAAAAAAGTGAGTCGATTCGACTTGACTCGACTAGATAATGCTCGAGTCAAAAGTCCGGATCAAGCCTAAATTTTTTTTGTAGAGCAAAAGCTTGGCTCGGGCAAAAAAAGCCTGAACCATTTTGTTCGAGTTGAGCCCAAACCTCAAGTTTCGATTCGCGAGACGGCTCGACTCACTTGTTGACATCCCTAGGTGAAACACCATATATAACCTAATTGATAAGAAAAAAAATATAATTCAAAGTTGATATATAACGTAGACTGAAAACATATGGCAAAAAACAATGAATTTGTCTAGTGATATATAATGGGGTGTACCGAATGGTGTACACCCCACTTATATGGGTGTGGGACCCATGTGAAAGAAAAGATATTTTATTCGAGTGGGTCTCTCGCCCATGTGAACGGGGTGTACACCATTAGGTACACCCTGATGTACCACTAGCAAAATCGAAAAACAATTGGGTATAAATAAAATACAATAAAGTAAATTACATTCATAAGATAAATCTATATTTGTCTCTCATTCTCTTTAAACTCTTTTTTTCTGCATTCTTATTTTCAATCACATTCACATAATAAAATATTTTATATGTAAATTCAAAACCTTTTTTTTTAACTATACATTCTCCGAAAATTTACTATTCAAAATGTTATTTTTTCAAAATAAAAAAAAATGGCCACAAATAGGGGCAAAATAATATCTTTAGAATTAACCTTCTTACGATGATACACATTGAACCACAATAAAGCGTCTAATACGTAATTGCGCGTTATCTAAGAGTAGGTACCAATTCATAATGCAAAATTATGTGTGAACAAACACCTGTCAACTAATAACATGTTCAATCATATGCATGATAATATTTGGCTCGGCCAATGTTAGAGTCGATCGTGTTGGAGCGAACAATTTGGTTCATGACAATCAACGATTACGAGTTTAGTCCTAAGTCAAAACTGACCTTCAATATTAGCTATATTGAATAGCCTAACTTAGACTGACCTTCAATATCAGTGGGTTCGCGAGTGGATTTCATCCCAATTCACAACTTTGAAAAGAAGGTTTGAGATTAAAATTGCCGTATTTTAAATTAGGTCAACTTAAGTCGATTATTAGGCTGAAATCACTTGAACGAAAGTTTGCTAGTTCAAAAAGTTATTTGCATGCACAATAAAAAGTATTTCGAATATGTAGAGATTGACTCACTCATATGAATAATTGTCTCAGACATTTTGGAATGTACTGAGATGAAGATCAAGATGAGATTACTATTCTTGATCCAAATGAATTTTGCTATCCATTAGATTTGTTTTAGTTGCTGATCGAGCTCTTATTGAGATTGTCTAGATAAATAAATATTAAGAAAAATTCAAGTTAGGTATCGAGGAATGTTTGAACTTAGATCTATATGGTATATTTAATTTATAGAAGATGATATATGCCTCAAGAAAATGGAAAAAATATATTTCATACCATTTGTACTTTGATGAACATTGAAAATTGAAAGAATGGATCTCTGCTACTTTTTTTTTTTATCGGTAAATGTAAATATATAGATAAAAAATGTACCATGTACAAATACACCGGGCATACTCGGGCGAGATAATGTCCATAATCAAATACAAGTACACCGGGCATACCCGGGCGAATCAATGTCTATAAACATAAACAACTTCTCCGGGCATACCCGGGCAAAGATAGTAGAAAGCTAATACAAAAGGAATCAAAGCTCCATGGCGAAGGATTCATAAAGAGTCAAGACATCCGGATACAAAGTAAGCATGACTTTGTATACGTGAGTCTTGATCCTTCTCACAATGGAATCCAAGTCATATGAGAGGTCTTCAAATAATTTCCTATTTCTCGTCAGCCAAATATAGTACACTGTGGTAGCAAGAGCAACTCTCTTCGCCTTGCTCAGCCACGAAGTCCCCCGAGCCTCCTTTTTTAACCATTTAAGAGTCATAGCAAGTGTCGTCATTGATCTTGTGATGCCAAGCCATCTTCTAATACTCCCCCATAATGAAGATGTGAAAGAGCATTTGAAGAAAAGATGCTCACAAGTCTCTTCAAAACATCCACAAAAGATACGTTTGCGATCGATGTCCAAGTAGAGCAATTTGTCTTTGGTTAGGAGTTTTGATTGGGCCCCTAACCAAAGCATAAAAGCATGCTTCGGAGTGATGCACGGTTTCTAAACTTCAGCTCCCCAAGGCTTGAAAGTTCCCTTGGCCTAAAGAAATTATAGGCAATTTTCGTATTGAATTTATCTTCAGCCAATCTGCCCAGATTTTCGTTTGAAAAACCGAAAAATTGCCTACCGAACAAAGCTGTCTGCCTGCCTAAAAGTCTGCTGTAAATCTGCCCATTTCGGCCTCTAAGTTGAGGCTGGACTCCCATGGAATTAGGGCCAAAAAATCACTCGGAGTTGAGGAATTATCCAGATTTAAATCCCCATGACCGTTCATCTCCACAGAATAAGAATTCTGCCCGGCTCCCCCTCTAAGAACCAGAAAATCCCGAATATCCAGCAGTATTTTGAACAAAGGCGAGTGGTCTTTCCTCTTCGGGACATCCCAAATGCTATTCCCCTTAAGGTAAACATGGTGAATCCACCTAATCCAAAGGGTCTCCTTATTTGTATGAATGTTCCATAGGTCTTTCAATCCAAGACCCCCTTCTTCCTTCGGTAGGCAAATATCCTTCCATGCAACAAGTGGCTTTTTATTTTCCCAAAGAAAGGTACGACAAAGGCTAACAATTCTAGAAATAATTGTAGCCGGTATGGGAAAAATAGAGAGCCAAAAGCATTTCACTCCTTGAAGTACCGCCCTAATAAGTTCAACCTTGCCGGCATAAGAAAGGGGGGGAGCAATTCCAACCACCAATATAACCCGCAATTTTATCCAAGAAAGGAGCGTAAGAGCTCACTTTAAGCTTCACCGCGGCAAGAGGGATACCCAAATAACGAAAAGGCATAGAACCCTTCGGAAAATCTGAAATTTCCATGATTCTTTGTAGCTCATATCCATAAATTCCAGCAGTATAGATGCTGGATTTCAGAAAATTAATACTCAAACCCGAAGAGAGACCAAACCTTTGAAGGCAATTCATGATAATTTGAACCGACATAATATCACCCATAGCAAAAAGCATCAAGTCATCGGCAAAAGCCAAGTGTGTCAACTTAATGGCTCCACACTTGGGGTGGTAATTGAAATCACTATCCAAAGTAGCATATAATCTCATTTAATATATATCCTTACGAATTAGTTTGTTTCTCAAGATTGTATCATAGTGTTGCAACTTTAGTATATTGTCAATGATCATAAATGATTCGATTTCACAGGATATATCTAGGAAAGCAACTATTTTAAATTTAAGAAATTTGAGTAGAAAATGAAGACTATTCTATCAACACATATATTCACCAAAGAGACAATTATAATAACTATTTGGAATTTTGGATGCAGTTGTGAATACAATAGTGTTGGGATTAAAAATTTGATGGATTAAAAATTTGATGTAGATGTTATAAAATAAATGCACGTTTGTATGGCGAGAAATGTCATTCCTCTTGTAGAGTTACTATAAATCTAGATGTTAAAAAATAAATCTAGATCAGCATGCTTTAAGTTACTCGTGGATCGCGCTATCAACACATATATTCACCAAAGAGACAATTATAATAACTATTTGGAATTTTGGATGCAGTTGTGAATACAATAGTGTTGGGATTAAAAATTTGATGGATTAAAAATTTGATGTAGATGTTATAAAATAAATGCACGTTTGTATGGCGAGAAATGTCATTCCTCTTGTAGAGTACTATAAATCTAGATGTTAAAAAATAAATCTAGATCAGCATGCTTTAAGTTACTCGTGGATCGCGATATCCATTTACCAGTATGAAGCTTGTGAGTTAGATCTTTAGCCAAATCTAATTTATGATTGTTGACTTCATATCAAGTTCTTCATGTGCAGTGAGAGATGTTGAATGAAATGGGTTGCTAGAAGAAATTATTCTTTGATTTGTGAAATATCTTTTACACCATCCATAACCAACAATAATTCCCTTGATTTCAAGAGTGATAAGAATGTGGGATGTAATTGCTCCCTCAAGAAAAACACAACAAGATTTATATGTAAAAATGGAGCAATATTGAAAAACAAGAAATAACCATTTTTGGACATTCAATTATAACATAAAAGGCATTTGAATTGTGCAAATGATCTCCTTCAATTGTGATAGAGTTTTGGACCAAGGTGTACAAGCAAAGGCAAGGCATGCAATACAAATGATTCTATCAGTTTTATCTTAAGATTTCTTCAATTTCAAGTAAGATTCAACAGTATTTGATCCAAGTAGAAGCATGCAAGGTAAAACTTTAGATTTTTTTTTATTATTTTTTTAAAAAACTTTCATCGATGAAAAATCTAATTCGGAAATTTTATTGATAAAACTATTTAGAATGAAATTTTTAAACTTTGGGACCCTTATCTGAATGTGGAGCTTTAGAAAACCACCTTAGTTGAGATTGAAATCTCTACCTATTTATTTATTTCCAAATTCTATCTCAATCCAAACAGGTTGTTGGGAAGACTAATGTCACAATCTACATTTGTTAAGGTGAGAGAGTGGTAGGGATTCAATGTCCTTCTCAAGCAGCCCTCAAATCTTAACGTGGATATGAAATTTCAGGAAGACAAGTTGGTGCATTAAACAACGAAAATTGTGCAAATATTATAGTACAACGTTAAATTCACGTAATATTTCTCCAATTCTCAAATTTGTAGAATGACTTCAAGCAATTATAGTTACGGTACTTGTCTTCATCGTGAAAAATTTCAAACAATTCCACTATTCCAACACTCTCACTATTATATACATTAGAAGAAACTTAGGAAAAATAATGTTAAGTTGTGAAGACCAATATTTGTTGTTGTGCAGAGTTAATATGCAGATCACATTGTAATTTCAATTTTATAGAGAGAGAGAGAGAGAGAAGATATGATTTGTGACTTTGTAAACTTTTTTTTTTTCATCATAGTGAATTATTACAGTTATAGGAGTGGATGTAGTCTCATTATAAGTGAATATCTATAAAGTTTTTGCATTCTTGAGTCTATTTTTTCTATAATTTTATCGCTTTTGTCGATAAGATTAGGGTTTCTAATTCTAAACGAAAATGACACAAGTATTTGAAATATGTTTCATATGAACTTAATGAAATTAGCTCTCATTCAATCAACAAATATAGAATATGTTCAAAAAATGAGTCGGAGGACACCGTGACATGCTGTATTTGATTTGGTAGACGTCAAGATTAATTGAAAATGGCTGAGTACTTGCTTGCACAAAATATGCAGAATCAAATTAACAACATAAACAGTTGCAATAATTAGTGAATAAGAATCAGTTTATGTCTTCTACATAATCTCGAAACATTGTCAAAACTTTTATGCTTAAAATGGAAAATATCATATATTAATTTGTTCTTATTTATTAACCTATAAAAGGAGTACAAATGAAGTACATCTTCTTCTGCATGAAGATAAAAGGATGGAAATAACTCAATGCACATGCAAAAACTTAGGCTGCGGTTGGTTAGACCTTTTCGGGCCATTTTCTATTTTCCAGTTTCGAAAACGCGGAAACATGTTTGGTCGTTGTTTTCGAAAATGCATTTTCGAAAACTAGTTAAATTTTATAACTGAAAATACAAAACGACTTTTTATCATTTTGAACGTTTTCAGTTATAAATTCCCAAAACACGGAAAACGTCCAAAATGCGTCGTTTTTAGGGAAAATTAAAAATCGTTTTGAAACCGAAAATGAAAAATTAAACCAACTGCAACCTGAGCTTTCCTTAAATAATCTTATTGATATACACCAGAGCCGGTCCTGAGGCGAGGCAGATGAGGCCTGCGCCTCAGGCCAAAATTGGAAGGGGGCCTCACTTTTCCATTTTTCTCCTTTTTTTTTTGGCAATTAAATGAAAAAGCTGGAAGGAGACAGGGGCGGATCCATTAAGGCCGAGTGGGGTCGGTCGCCCCCAATGACTCCGACGAAATTTACAGGTTGGAAGTCCAACGTTGGAACCAGTCATCGCCGACTGTTGCTGAAGGAGATGATTGCCGCTGCTAAAGGTTGAAGGAGATGAAAAGGTTAGTAGATTTTTTTTTCTTCTTTTAAGTAGTGGGCCTTTGTTTTAGGCCTGTTTTTGGATTTTAAAACAATTGGGCCAAAGGCTTGTTGGCTGCCCTTTTTTTTTTTTTTTAATTCATACTTACCCTAATGAGTATCTTCCTCCTCGTTTCCAGCCAAGTGCTAATTGTGAACAGTGGTTGTGACCTTCAAGGACCGTGAGCCTCCGCCGCTAGTGCTGTGAGCCTCTCTTCTCTTTTTTCCCTTTTTTTTTTCGTTTTTATTTTTTTAAGTTCATTTTCATGCCTTTCTCCTTTAGAACATAAAGTCTTGAAGTGATATTTTATATGTCTCCATCATTTAGTTGATGATTCAGTATGTGAATTGTGATGATTTATAATTTATGAAAACTAAAAAAATTGTGAAATTGTAAATCTGTGGACTATGATTTGTGAGGACAATTTGTAAAATTGTGAATATGTAGAGAAAGATTTTTGAAAAAAGAATTTTTGTGAGGAGAATTTGTATATGATTTTTACGTTATATCATGTTTATATATGGATTGAAAATTTTTAATATTATTTAATATATATTAATAAACTATCTCGCCAAGACGGAGATTGACGGTTGATCTAGCTCATCGGATCAAGCACTAGTCTCGCTCCCACTGTATTTTAATATTGGGTTCATAACACACTGTTGAATTTTGTAATTACGTTGACTTTTGGGGATCTAATTTACAAATGGGAAAAATTCATTTGTAAGAGTTTATTTATAGCCTACTTCAAAATTAAGAGGAGAAGGTTTGCAATTTCAAATTTCAGATATTATTAATGAAATAATTGATTAAAAAAATATTTTATTAATTAAACATATTAAGGCCACAAATCTATATATTTGGTCACAACTTATCAAGTTAATTGGTCACAAAATTATTTATAAGTTAATTGATGTCTCTTAATGAGATATCAGTGCATGGATTGGTACTAGAAATGTAGAACCTTAGTTGTGTGAGTCTTTCTAGAATGATGTATTGAGATCGAAAGATTTTGAGCTCCCACGTATTCATGTCTGTCAACTTCAAGAATGGATTTAGCCAAGATCCTTCTTGTGGTTGAAAATTATATTCTACTTCATGCAAATGTAGAGAAGAATGGAGTGGGAGAGAAATGCAGAGACGTTTTAATGGTTGCTATTAAATTTATCTTTCATATACAATTTAAATTTATCTTCAACAATTAATTGGTTGTCGTGGTTGTTGTTAAATTTTAATTTCAGAATTGTGAGTTGTGACAGTGGAATTCTCAAAGTGCCGCATTGTGTCATTTCATAATTTTTGCTCAATTCATATTTTTCAGGTAAGCAATGGCTTGCCCCTGCTTATTTATAAACTATTAAACATATAGGAAATGTTCGAAGCCTTGTCGGCTTATATATTGCATTGTAGTATTGCACTCTTGTCGAATTATATTGACTTTTGTTAGATTTAATTGTAGGATCAATTGTTTGAGCCCCATTTTTGGTATAGAAGGCATTTTGGAGTAGTAGACAATTTTTTTTTTGTTTTTGTTTTACAGTTGAGTATTAAGTTAACAGTTGGTACCATAATACGCATATATTTTGCATGCAGATTTTTTTTTCTTTTTTTGGTGGGGGAGGGGGGCCTAATATTTTAAGTTCGCCTCAGGCCCCCAAAAGCACAGGACCGACACTGATATACACTTTGGTATAATGCTTGAAAGCATCATGCATTTCCCCTCGAAGGGATCAGAACAAGGATTTTTATATATTTTATTGAAAATCAAAAATTTCTATTGAGTAGCTGACACGATCAACACGAAGGTCAATTGTCCACCCAACCTAGCTAGCTCAAACTTTATAGTTTTAATGGATAATCCAAATTTTGAGAATAAAATGAATTTAACGTGCCAAGAAAACGAAAAAAATAGTCTAGAATAAATTAAAATTTGTTGTATTATTATATATCTAGTTTTGTTTGCAAACATTTATTCTTGGTCTGACTTTGTCGGAGCCTAAAATATCTGTTGACATTAATATGACGTGAAATAAATAAATAAATAAATAAAAAGTGTAGATTTTCATGCACGTATCCCGTTAACAAATAAAATATTAAATATATGGTTACTGGATAGCTTTCTTATACCTACAGTAATCTCGTGTCGGCAAATATGATAGGTTCGTTTTATGGATATTTGACTCTGCATTTATAAGCAGATTATTTGATAACTAGACTTTTGTGCGTAAGTGAAACTATTCTTAATTTGCACGAGAAATTACTTTTAAAATATAAATTAAGTCGATCAAGAGAGCGAATTTCGATTCGATTCTCGATTCTAGATCAATAATCGAATAAAAATCTAGTTTTCTGATTTTTTTTATTTATTTATTTTAAATAAGCCAAATTTTTGTATTTTTTAAAATAAATTTGCTACTAGTTAATTTAACTCAAATCAAAAAATATGATTTTCCTACTACTAATTTTCAATCCAAACCCAATTTAATCAAATTGACCTAAGTTTTACCTAAATATATTATTCTACCATAGTGTCATTTATACCATTTTGAAGAAATCGAATTGACGCTTAACGACACTTCTCTTAATTATTGTGAGCTTGTTATCTTTATCTTCCTATGATTTTAACAATCAAATTTATGAGGAATTCAGTAAAGAAAGACGTAAAAGACACAGAAGATTGGATTAAGTCATTTTGTAAGAGCTAAGAATGAACATGTTATTAGTTGAATTAATGTAGTTTCATAAATATTAAAAAAAATTAATTATAGTACGGACCCGATAAATGAATCAAATCGAACTGAATCGAATACAAACGATTTCATAATTAAATTTGGACCCAACGATTCCACTTACTAAATTCCCAACAATTTCGAAATCGATTCGATTCTCGTTAAAAATGAATCGAATCGAACCACGCCCAACTCTAATGATGAATTACATGATTTTGCGAAATGGATGGAGCCAAGATTTTTAGTTTTGTGAGGCCTATTACCAGCAAAGAGAGCAATATTTTAAAGAAGAAATAATAAAACTACATATTTTGTTGCGAAAGCTTGGAAATTTGTGATAGGGGAGAAATTAATATCAAATCTAAAGGAAAAAATTGAACATTAATTCAAACATATTTTTCTTATTTCTTTTTCTTCCATACTTTTCCTCCTCCACAAAACACATATAATTTAAAGTTCGATTGAACATGTCCACTATATACTTTCATCATTCTAGCACTACTTCCTTTCGCACTTAGTGTTACAATGCCCACTATGTGCTTTCATCATTAAGCAACTCAAAAAGGGTCGAGCTCATAATGAGTGCAGACCGGCCAACTTGAGACATACATCAATATTCAAGGAGTTGAAACTTGAAATTATTCTATTATATGACTTACCATAATGATTAATCCACTCTTTATAGCGTTCTAATGGCCCTACTTAATTTACTTAATTTAATTTCTCAAGTTATTAATTGTTATTTAAAATTTTTCAACAAAGATATTATGCTTGAGAGTCACAATGACGTCAATGTTCTTTACCTACCAAAATATATAATTGAAAAAGAAATTTCAGATTAAACTATTTTTATAATATGAACCCATATGCTAGCGTTGATCTTTTACACTACCAAAGATGATTAAGCACTATTATTAAATCGATATATACTCGTTGAAGTGTTATGAAATAATCGAGGACATATTAAGACATGTACATTATTGTGCAAGGATTGAAAATTTATCGATTATCTCAGCTAATTTTGTATATGTTGTTTATTTACACGTCTCCTTAATTTAATTGTCAAATTTTCATGACCTAGAACCTTTTTTTTCAAAATTTATTATTTATGTTGATTAATTTTTGGGCATTTGGACTTAATTTAAGACTGTTGGATGCAACCAAGAATCCGCAATGAAACTAACAAATCTAGAGTTAAGGCGTTGAAAATAAAATTTAAATAAATAAACAGACGCATCTTTTCCGATCCCAACAGTTTAAATGTCTAGATGTAAAACTCATAATACGAAGCACACAATATCAATCCAGTTTAAAGTCTTACCGTTATCAAAAATGTGTACATATTAGACTTTAATCCAACCTATAAGTGAATGGAATGTGTTGTTCTCAATAATTGTTAAAGTTTTTGGTTCAAAGCAAGTCAAAAAGGGCACGAACAAAATCACAAGAAAATTATATGACGAATTTCATGAATGTTAATGTCAAGCATTGTCTAATTCAAAGTACCAAGTCCCACATATTGTAACGACAGTGAGTTGGACAAATTCCTAATACAGAGTAATGTGGTGGTTTAATCTCACATGGCTCGGGTAATCTTCACTTATAATTCAAAAGAATGTCACATGGTTCCCAGAAAATGGCACGATTTCCAGGAAAATACAACACAGATAGATTAAATTATATTATATATGTTTTCGTGCAGATAGGCTATGTCCTCAAATACCATAAAACTTAACATTAAAACAAAAGATTCTGTAATTACTAGAACGTGAAACTGATCTATAGATGCAGCAACGAATCCTGGTAGTTCATTTCAACTTGCTGGGACGACGATTGAGATGATAATGTGGTCTTGGGAGATAAACGATAGATTCTGAAACTGCACTATTGCTTTTGCAAGAAGTGTACATGTTAATGAATCCAAATCTATCGCTTAACGTTCTTGAAATCTTTGATCCTTTCCAAAGATTAATCCCAACCCTTTGATGACGACTATGATCATCTTTGGAACACTCGACTAATGCAGCAAAAAAGGGGTCCTCTCTAAAACTGTCACTTCCAATGTACTTCTTTGGAGAAATCCCTTCTGGAATTTGTTTCTTGGAGTGATTTGAATTTCCAGCCGGCGGCAATGGGAGGAGACTGGTGGCGACACTACCCTTTTTCTTGGCACTTAGTTGTTTGGGAATTCCAGGGAGTTGCTCCCAAGAGAATGGAACTCCACCGGAGAATTTTAGGGGGGTGCTATTAGGACTAAGTGATGAAAATTTTTCATTTAAAGAGATTGATGAACCAAAGGATGAATCCCATGAATCATGTGACAGTGAGGATGAAGAAAAGGATGGAGTCCGGCGAGTCGAGGCTGGCCTGAAAAGCGGGGTTTCTGTCTCAGGTGTGACAGTTTGGGCATGGCCATTGTTAGAATCCATATGTTTTATGGAAGAATAAGCTTATCGTTTTTTGGGTAATGTCAGGTAAACTATATTTGGCTTGTATTCTTGCGGCCCTTAAATATGCATGTTTTTTTCAGGGTAAAGCCTAAATTTTGTTGAAGGGAAATAAACTAAATATTTTGACACCAAATTAAATAAAATCATATATTTCCTCTTTATGAATATAAAGCAAGCATTTTCTGGTATTAAAGGTGGGAAAAAGAGGAGACATAATGAAAAGAATGGGCAAGGGATTGAAAACTTATAAAATGTGGGGAATTTATATGTGTGGTCACAATGGTGTGTATATTAAATACCAATATTCGAAATTTTGGATCAGCCTCTTCAATTAAAAAAATCGAGAAGTGGGCTAATTAAACAAGCTGAAAAAATGAAAATCATTTGATTTCAAATATATATATATATATATTTTTTTAATCACATATTCGACTTCAATTTTATTATTTGAACCTTGACAGTTTGATCCTTTCATTTTCTCTTGATCAATGTCCGAACCACTTGTTAAAACATTTCTAAATACTAAGCCTTATTTTCTGGAGTTTAGGCAAAAAAATTCAAAATCTTACTTAACACCAAAAAGAAATACATG
>NC_036250.1:10380570-10393815 GCF_002742605.1 Olea europaea var. sylvestris | reverse complement strand
ATAAAGTTGGAGAATTATCCACTGTTAAGAAAAGGTAAAGCATTAAATTTCATATATTTAACTATCTTTAATATAATATAATGTTTGGTGAGTAAATGTTTTTTATTAGTATTCTCCTTTTGTCTTATGAACATTTTTAATTATGTAAGTACTAAGAACATATTTAGTTAACAAATTTGCTTTACACAAAAGATGGAGGGCTGAACTCAATTTCAAGATACTAATTTAACCCATCCTAGTAGAAATCGCCAACGTGGAAACCTAAAAACACTTCCCTCAAAGAGCTATGATCCCTTATATTAAGTGTTAAAAAGAAAATATATTAAATTATTTTATTATATTTCCTTTAAATAATCAACGAAATTCCCAAGATAAATATTATAAAAATTGGATTATTGATCTCATAATTGATGAATATAAGAATCAGAGGGTGTTTGACACCCATTTTTATGGAAAAATGAATTTTAGAGCAGTAAATTGATGGAAAATGTATGGATGAAAAATAAAAGAAAAGTTTTTTAAATTTTTATGTGAAATATTATTTTAATGAAGAATGTATGATTAAAAAGAAAAGAAAGTAAAATGTATTTTTGATAAAAATGAGAATCAAAACAGGGTTTCAATAAGTTTCTATGCAAAATGAGGCTCATACATATATGCATTGGCCAAAGGCCCAAGTGGATTGGAGGCTTAAAGTAGCCCAAGTCCTAACGTGGGCTAGCTTAGCCCATTATCAGCTCAACCCAACTAAAATCTTATTATTTTATAAGGGGAAAATTGCAGTAGAAGCACCAAATCTTTGAAATATTAGGAGACTTTCCCCAAACTTTTGATTTATTGTAACCGTCACCTCTAACCTTTCTAAACATTACATGTGAGGCCCTTTTTGACGGTTTTCATCCAAAATTCCGTTAGTTGACATATCAGCTCATCCAAAAGTATTTATGTCCAAAGTTGATTGGATTTAGGGCATAATACTTACAGGTGTCCCTTTCTGGAGGTGGGAAAGGCAACTGTGAGCACTCCAAAGATCAAATCAATCAACTTGTATGATTATATTCAAAAAAACTACTTGTACAAAGTTTGGTGATAAAAGTTGGATTACAAAGTGTGTTGGCAAAATCCAGGGCCATTGATTTGAAATGATTTAAAAATATGTTATTGAAATGATTGATGTGGATGTTATTTTGTCAACCAACTTTGTAACCCACCTTTGTAAGTGTAGCATAGTTAGATTATATTTGGATATGAGATGGACGAAAGACACTAGCCACGTTAGCGTACGAGCATTGAGGGTAAATATAGAAAGTAAAATATTGTTATGGAGGGTGTAAATTAAATTACTTTCAAATGACACTAAGTGCGAATTTTTATAGTAGATATGACGACCTTTTTGTTTTAACCATTGTTTTGCACTATTTATTTATGATGATCTAATATATTGATAAACATCATTTGTATAATATCTTATGTATTGTGTATTAAAATTTACTATGTCAAATCTGTACATCCAAATTTGGGGGTCGTGGATAATTTATAGTGTTGTAAGTATGTGTTAAACATTTGCATTTGAGTACCCAACTTTTTATTTTAGCAAGATTTCATTGTGGAAAACTGGCCTTCCTTTAAGTACTATTAGTTGGACTAAATTCACTTATAGTTGAATTTCATTTCGTTATTAATCATCATATTTTCTTTTCAAAGATGTTATCACCATTATTATCTTAAACTAAAATAAATATGAACTCGTAAAAAGTAAAAATATTGAAAATGAAAATGTAAAATAAGGGTCTCAAAGTACCTTACCCTTGCCCCATGCCACATTTGCCCATCCTAAATAGAGCGGGGACGGAAAATATGATTCTTGCACTAAATTAGAGATGGCAATGAAGTGAAGCAGGACACAGGTGGGGTGAAGTGGAGCGGGGCTATAATACTTATTTCCCCTCCATCTGATTTTTCGAGAGGCAAGACCGGGATAAAATATTTTCAATTAACATCTTGTTTTATTAAATTTTTAAAACTGTTTTACTATCTTTTAAATACGATTTAAGTTGAAAATTATAAATGTAAAACATAAAAATCCGGAGCACATTCAAGGAATTTGGAACTGTGGATTATATTCCTTGTTGTCATCCTGTATACCATTTGGGTCAAGAAATTTTTTCAACCCTATCCCGAATTTTCCTAACCCGTCCAAATCTTTTTATTCTAAATGTTGATATTTAAATAGTATTTCAAAAATAAATAAATATTTATAGGGACAGTTTCATTACAATTTTCTCTGTTAATATCGCCCAAAGACTTAAAACTCGTGCTAAATCATCCTCTATTTATGACTACAGTAAAATCTCTATAAAACAATATGTTGGGATGAAGAAAAATTATTATTTTAGAGGGGTTATTAATTTTTTTTTAATAACTTGTATTATGTTTTACCATAATATGTGTAAGAATTTTTTATTAAAAAAACATTAAATTGTGATGAAATTCAAAATTTTATTGGTAAGCACACAAATAGGCACACACTTACATATATTAAAGAGAGAATATTAAAGTACATGCATTAATTTTAAAGTTTAATATCTTGAAAGATTAATCATTCACATTGTTGTTTTATATACACACGAAACATAATTTCTATGGTCATTAGTTTTAGGGAAAATTTCAGATTAAATATAACCCATATCAAAACTAAGAAACAAGTGTTACAATTTCAAAAATAAGATATTATTAAATTCTATTTATGAAATAATTAATTACAAATATAGTTTCTTAATTAAATATATTAAAATCACAATTCTATGTAATTTAGTCACAAATTATTTTTTCGATCGCAAATAAAAATTTTTATAGATTAAAAATTATTTCACAATCATAAACAAAAAATTTTATATGTAACAAATTTATTTATCACAAATTAAAAATTTTACATATCACAATTTATTTATTAGTCATAAATCACAAATTTTATAAGTTATAACTAATCTCATAGTTACAAGTTATCAAATTGATTGGTCACAAGTTATTTCTCAATGACAACTTAATAAATTATAAGCCACGATCACATTTTAAGTCATGTATTATATATTGGTTGCAAATTAAGTAAAATAATTGGTTACAAACGCCCCTCACCCCATCCACAACCACTGCACCACCACCATCGCCGTCGTTACCACCACAATGCCACCACATGTTAATTGTATAAAACCACTCCATCACAGCGTAGTCGCCGCTACTAACACCAACCAATCATCACAACAAGGCACCACTGTTACATTACCAACACCTCCAAAAACAACGACCAAACCTAATTTCTAAAGCGTTTGAGAAGATAAAAACACCAAGTTACATATAGACCCTTCCAAGATCTAATTTCCAAGCTAAATCTAGATCTAATTTCTAGAGCACCTGAGAAAATGAAAACATCAACCTAATTTCCAAGCGTCGTTGCCGTAGCGACGTTTGATGGCAGTGCAACATTGCTACCCCGTTCAGCGCCACTTCGTTGCTGTGAAAATTGGGAGAGGGAGAGAGAGAGAGAGTGTGTGTGTGTGTGTGATAAGTAGAAAGTGAAAATCGGGGGAAGGAGAGAGTAAGGCCATCGTCGTCAATGGAGAGAAGGTAGAGAAAAGAGTATAGAAATAGAGTAAAGAGGGAAGGCAAAGAAAAGAATGAGAAAGATTTATGGGTTGTTCCCTTCGTATTCCAATTTTGTAGTTTTGAGTTTTGAATTCATTTTGGATTTTGAGTGCCTGTTTTGAAATTGTTGAAAATGCGTTCTCTTCGTCATTTTGAAAAACTGTTTTTGAAAACATAAAATTGAAAAACGCGTTTACTTTGAAATTTTGAGAATATTTTTTTATAATATTTTATTCAAAAAATATGATTATTCAATAAATTTTAATAGTTTAATATTAATATAGTATTAAATAATATATAAATTTTGAAGTTGGCGAATCTTGAAATAATTTTTTGACAGATTAAAAAATACAACCTAAATTAAATTTGACAACACAGTTCAATAGATATTATTAGAAGTTTATGTGTCATGACAAAACAAGTAGACACTAAACAAAATATAAAGTCATCCATGAAATCATATACGATGTCTTGAATAGTCATTCCACATTTGTGTAGCAATTTGATCCCTGACTTGTCCCATTTGAGATGTTTGACAAGCATCAAAATGTATGAATTCTTGATCTTGACTTAACTCCAATATGTCTTGAAACACCATATTCTCCTCTGAATACTCTACGAACAACTTATCTAAAGCGTGTTCCTGACAATTAAAGTTGTTTATTGCGCAAGATGGAGTAAGGATTTTTCTTTGCCTCTACTAAGTGGATAATTGGTAATCAACTTCAAAATAGGAAATCTTACATTTAAAACTCCAATGCAACATTCAATAATGTTACGGCACGAGGAATGACTATAGTTGAACAATTCTTCCTTCCCTCATAGCCTTTCCCGTCCAACATAGTCAAGTAGATGATATCCTTGACCTCGATAAGGGGCAAGAAATTCATGCATGTTTGGATATCCAGAATCGACAAGGTAAAATTGATCTGCAAAATAAAAAAAGGCTTAAATAGTGTGACACTGTAAATATATTTGCAATAATTATTTGAAGTATAAAAATATACCTCCTGGTGGCATTGGAAAGTTGTTCGCCTTCTTGTGACTGTGTCGACGATACTCGCGAATCATTAACAACATCTTTCCAGCCGGAGTACACAAATATGAATTTCATATCAAAATCACATGGCAACATCACATTTTGTATTAGATTTGTTTTCTTTCCTCAAAAGGATATTTGTCTTGGTGTAAGAGCCCAAGCTGCAACATGTATTCCATCTATTGCTTCTATATAATCATTAAAGAAAAGGATATTTGCTCAAAATTTGCTCATGCACAATATTTTGCTTTGTCGGACGGATTATCTCAGTGTCAAATGAACAAACAACCCTTACAACTCGTTTAAACCATTTGTGTATCGTGTTGCTGGAATGTTGAAACCTATCACCAATAACACTGCATCGTGTAGTGTGCACTACAATCATCAGAAGCCCTACAATCATCAGAAATATAACAACACTCTCCTCGACGCTCACTTTTTTCCCATCTTTCAACAACCCTTTCTCTTTTAAAATATCACAAAAATTCATGAAAACGTGTTTCTGTATACGAAAATTACGATAGCACACGTTCGAATGTCCATTCAAAATTTCTAGAATGTACATTTTTCCTGTAAGTAATGATGTTCTACATTGTTTCCTACCAATGCTACTTTACTTTGTTGGCAACAAAACAATTAAGCATCATTAAATCTCCAAAATTTGCGTCAAAATCATCCATATATAACAAATTATCATCACTCGAATCTCATTGGTACTCACATTATCATCCACATTTGATTGACTGGCCATACACTGAAAAAAAATATAACCAAAATAATTATCATAAGTCATGTCAACTACTAAAACATGCAATCAAGCATTTAGAAATTGAAGAAAAATTAACATCAATTCTCCAATGTTCAACACCACTATGTTCATAAATGAAAACAGTACAACCTCACCACAATACTAAAGAATTCAAAACAACACAAAGTAGTTCCAAGATAGTTAAAAACAACACAAAGTAATTACAAATTAAAACAACACAATACTAAAGAAATTAACACAACAGTCACATTAAAGTAGTTCCAATATAGGTCCCCTCCTTGCTTTTGGTATTTTCACAAATGATACCCTGAAATCGGGATCCTTAAAAGCCTTTATTGCTTTTATATAAACCTCGTTGGACACCCCTTCCATATTGTTTAAGATGTCCAAGCAGATAACATTTGAATAGGATCCAGACTATTAACTTCACTATCCGATTGATTAATTGATTTTCCTTATATCTTTACAAGCTTTCTTTTAGGTAAAGAGTTCTAAGTTTAGTTTCTTCATTCCTCAAACTAATTGTAGATGACCACTGTGCCACGCGGGCCTCAAGTTTATTAATTTATAGGTCTTAAGTTCCTTACGTCGCCGTTCACCCGATGTACCAATTTCGTTATGTCAACGAGTACTTGAAACCACATCAACTTCATCATCATTTTCCGCATGTACATGCACTCTCCTATTCCAAAAATCATCTTCTAGCTATCTTTCTTCCTCTGATGTGTTTGGAAGCTGAGTGGAGGCACTGGCTAATCTTCAAGTAGCTGTAGTCTCGCTAAATATCTCCCCAAGAGTGTGGTAGTACTTACATCATTCCCTCCCGAACAATTTGTAATCCAACTTGTTAATCTAACATTGAAAAAATAAGCCACATTGTCAATTTTTTTTTTTAAAAAAAAACGTAAAATTGATAAGATAAAAACTAATGACGAAAAATATTCTATAATAAATATATGTTACCGTATAAAAGTGTTGCCAAACTTCCTCTGCAGCATTAACTTTGTTGGTGTTTGGATCTCATGTAACACCTATATGTCCCAAATGTTCAGAGAACATGCGACAAATCTTACGTAAGCGGTTCCACTTTCCCTTCAATCTATCTATGCCGTAATCCATTTTTGTTGAAACTATCATGACTTCATTGATCCTGTCCCATTCGTCTTTCGTGATCCTGTCCCATTCGTCTTTCGTGAATGTAGAACATTACAATGTGTTTGATTTAACTTTCTCGTAAATAATTTTGATAAAAGCATGTTCATTCTCGTCGGTGGTTTTTTATTCCTAACTCTGTGACTATCCATGTTGAAGCTATATTAAATATACATCAAAGTAAACAAAACATAGCGTATTAGAACTGCCTTACCATAACCTGTTAAGCAAAACTAAAATATAAAACTTCGATTTTATCAATTAGTACGTGTAGTTTTTTAATATACTACTTCAATTTTTGGGGTCTTCAAGAGCTTCACTCTTGTGGGCTACTAGAGAAGGAATTGTAGAAATTGGGATTCTCCTCTCTACCCATAATGACATTTTTGGGACAATAAGTTTGTTCACCAATGTCTGAACTGACCATGGTTTTTAAAAGAAACTTGTATTCATCCCAACCAAGATTCTTGTTTCTCAAAACGATTCTACAAGAGGATTCGATGTCTACCTTTCTGTCAGTGGCCTTGTAGCATTCATAATTTAGCATGTAGCAGCAATTATTTTTCTGCCCCAAGAATCTTTTGCAAAGTCGAATGAAAACATAAAAGAGAAAAACAATGTAGATTGCAATGAACAACTCCATATTCAAAAAAGAAAGAGAGGTGTGAGTTCTGTTGAGTAGCTTACAACCTACCAAGACTTTATAGACAAATTTTTTAATAAATATATTACATAATTATTAATCAGGAGCTCACAAGTTGGTGCTCACGAAAAAACAAAAGAATATACTTTTCAACATCGATAATATGGAGATTATTTTCAAACACAGAAGAATTTTGTCGACCTTACTCCTACTTAGTCCACTTGTTGGGATCCTCCTCTCAAACATTTAATACCAATCGACCACTACCAAGAAATCATATTTTCAAGCAACTACTTAAATGAATTCAGCTAATTAAAACAGAATGGGATTGTACCTGTCAACATAGGCGGATAATTCTGTTTTCATTAGTTAAATCCTTCGCAAATTTGTTCCGGCCGGGAAATTAGATGGGATTGTCCCAGTCAACGTGTTATAACTAAGGTCTAAACTTATGAGGAAAAGAGAGCTGTAGTTCCTCTAAAAGAAACAATTTTCCTATGTTTAGAGGAACAACCCATGTGAAATTGTTTTGGCTAAGGTTCAGACTCTTGAGGGATCCAATTCCAGAAATTGTGAATCAATTTCCCCACTAAGTGAATTTCGTTAAAAATCCAAGTGTTCTAACATCCTAAAGTCATTGAAATTAGGCAAAGAACAAACCAATCTATTCCTAACATCCTAAAGTCATCGAAATTAGGCAAAGAACCAACCAATCTATTCCTACTACAATTCAACAATTTCAATCCACTAATCTCTCGGCAATCAGTGATGAACCCACCTGGGATTGAGCTCAAATAATTATAAAAGAGATCAATAGACTCCAAAAAATGGGAAAAAGGGTGCAAAAAATCCACTATAACGTGTATCAATTTCGAAGGTATTGTATTCTCTCGGCAATCCACTATAACGTGTTTAATTACCAAGACTTGTCATAGAAATGAAAAAAAAAAAAATCTCTACATCTCTACATTTTTATACATGTTAACATAGATCATTTCTTTTAATTAGAGAGATAATATCTCTATGTTCCATAGGATGTTTTCTACATTTCAATAAGACAAATATGAGGATACTGGGGGAATAAAACAATCCCAAGAAAGCAATATTTTCATTCACTAGAATACCACATTTTGTCAAGACTCACTGTACAGTGGACATTCACTAGATTTTGTCCCGTGTCATTTACAAATTCTGCCTCAGAATTCATGCCAAAAGTTTCTATATATACTCTTTCCTACACTGGTTTAAGGCATACCCACTTCTAATAATAACCCTTCAACTCTTCAACGGATAAAAATGGATGTCTTCTTAGCATACGTTCTTCCTCTTGTACTCCTCCCTCTCTCCCTCTACCTCGTCTTTCGTAAACGCGGCTCTGACGACTCGGAAATGCCTCCGGGCTCAAAGGGTTGGCCAATGTTGGGTGAAAATATGGAGTTTGCCTTATTGGGTCCTCAGAAGTTCGTTAAAGATAGGATGGAGAAGTACTCGCCCGAGGTCTTTCGAACATCGTTGGTGGGAGAGAAAATGGCTATATTTTGTGGCGCACAAGGTAACAAGTTCCTTTTCACTAATGAGAACAAACTTCTTACTTCATGGTGGCCGCAATCAATGAAAAAGGCCTTGCTTTTTCCGGAATTTGTGGAAAGTAATTTGAAGGAAGTATCGGCTCTTAAACGTAGCTTTCACCACGACATTCTCAAGCCCGAGGCTCTAAAGAAATACATACCGGTGATGGATGCACTCGCTCGTGAACACTTGGATGCAGATTGGACTGCGAATGGAGTGGTGAAAGTTTTCCCTTTGTCGAAAACATACACTTTCGCCTTGGCGTGTAAATTGTTTTTGAGTATAACCGATCCCGAGCACATAAAGAGGCTGGCCGATCCCTTCACCCTCGTGACAAACGGAATGTTCTCCGTGCCTATCGATTTTCCCGGCACAGCATATAATCGTGCAATCAAAGGAGGAAAAATGGTGCGCGACGAGCTTATGAAAATCATCAAGCGGAGGAGAAAGGAGATAATTGCGAACAATGAGACCGAAGGTCGAGACCTATTATCGTGTATGTTGCTCGTTAAAGACGAAGATGATCAATTCTTGAGTGAAATGGAGATTTCGAACAACATAATAGGTTTGCTAGTGGCCAGTTTCGAAACTACTAGCTCTGCTGTCACTGCTGTCATGAATTACTTGGCAGAACTTCCCCATATATATAATGGTGTTTTTAAAGGTAATTGATTGGCACAAGTTAGAAAGTAAAGTGCTAAAGTGCCTCACTTGTCAAGATAGATCATGATCTATTTATTTTTACTGTGAAATGACATATGATTCATCTTACAATTTCATAGAACAAATGGAGATTGCAAAGTTGAAAGGTTCGGACGAGCTTTTAACATGGGAGGATATCGAGAAGATGAAGTATTCGTGGAATGTGGCACGCGAATCACTCCGATTAACACCACCGGCTCAGGGAGCATTTCGAGAAACCACAACTGACTTCACTTATGCAGGTTTCACTATCCCCAAAGGATGGAAGGTATAACATAAAACTATATAAACCCAAGCATTAGTTAATTGATGATGATACCAATAATCATAATTTTTGCAGACATTTTGGACCGTCCATACGACACACAAGAATCCAAAGTTCTTCCCTAATCCTGAAAAGTTTGATCCTTCAAGATTCGAAGGAAGTGGACCGGCACCTTACACATTCGTGCCCTTCGGTGGAGGACCACGAATGTGCCCTGGAAAAGAGTATGCTCGTCTCGAAGTACTTGTTTTTATGCATAATGTGGTGAGAAGGTTCAAACTCGAAAAGGCAATCCCGAACGAAAAGATAATTTTCTATGCTTCTCCCACACCGGAGCATGGCCTTCCGGTTCGCCTCCAACCTCATGAGAAATAAATCACTCTCTCTTCATCCAACATTCTCGCCTTCTTTTTTTCAGCAACAACTTGAACTAATAGAGTTTTCAATGTTACAAATAAAGATGTATTAATTGGATGGTTGGTCATATGTGTGCACGATTAAAAATTCAATGGAAATGATAAGTGTGTTCCGTAACATTTGGAATTCGAAAATAAGTGTAACTTTGAATGCTGCTGAACAAAATTAAACACACGATTATAATTTTGTTAAGATTTGAGAATACAACATTCTGCTCAAAGTTAACTGTGAGGACCTTCCTCTTGCTGCTCACGGTGATTTCCGGGCTCAGTTAACCATTAAAACCGAATTCAACATCAATTTTGGAGTCACCAATACCGCCGGCGCCTCTTCCTCTTTGGTTGCTTTCCTCCTTTGCTTTGTTGATTTAATCCACTCACTTAGGATGGATACCACTTAGGTAAGGTTCACAAAGACTCAAGCAATTGGGGTGGAGAAGAAATCATGAAGAAGATGAAGGCAGAAGAACACGGTTGGGCACGGCAGTTTCTCTAACTCTCACGGCTTCAACATTGGACGGACTCAACAAGGGTGAAAACACCAATATATATAGTAAGTCAAGTGGCCAACATAAGGTAAGTCGGGATATGGTAAGTAGGCTCGACTAGGGTTAACTTCCAATGGAAGGAATCAACAAGCCACAAAGAGTATTAGCCGTCCAATAGGTAAAGCAACGTTTGGTCGGTTCATCCATTATTCGATGTTGAATTATCGTTCAGTCATTCATGTCGACTGATAAAATTGGTTCTCATCATCGTCCGGGAGGTCGTTTGACAACATAATGTCTAACAACCTCCACCTTGGTGTCAAAGGACCTGCAAAGAAAAACGTTTTTCCATTAGTGACACCTCTAATAGAAAAGCCGATAAAATTGAAATCATTTACCTGTACCGATATTTAGAAGCTCTTTGCAATTTCTAAACTTTTTCAGTGGCAGCACTTTCGTGCCCATATCTGAAGGATTGTACTGTGTGTGAATTTTTTCAAGTCTTACTACATCTTGTGATATTATATCCCTAATGAAGTGTAACCTAATATCGATATGTTTAGTGCGTTCATGAAAGACAGGATTCTTACACAAATGTATGGATGATTGACTATCAGAATACACAACCACATACTCATTCAAAACACTCAGTTCATGAAGTAGACCTCTAAGCCATAGAGCCTCTTTAATTGCTTCAGTGGTGGCAATATATTCTGACTCTGTAGTGGATAGTGCAACTATGTGTTGTAACTGTGATTTCCAACTAACACACGAATTTGATAAGGTGAATACGTAAGAGGAAGTTCATTTCCTACCATCCCTATCTCCTGCATAGTCAGCATCTACAAAACCCTTTAATTTCACGCCTTCTTTATTAGCACTAAATTTTAGACCCACGTCACTTGTATCCTTCAAATATCTTAAAAGCCACTTTAAAGCTTCCCAATGTTCAGGGCCTGGATTAGACATGTACCTACTGAGAGTACTAATAGCGAATCCTAAGTCTGGTCTAGTGCAAACCATTAAATACATTATGGAACCAATCACATTTGAGTATGAAATTTTACTCATGTATTCCACTTCATGTTCATTGCAGGGAGCTTGTTCCTTAGATAGGACAAAATGATTTGCAAGAGGCAACGTGACAGGTTTGCAGTCACTCATATTAAACTTTTTCAACACTTTTGATATGTATGGGGACTGATGTAAGAATACGATGGAATTTGACCTATTTCATTCTATTTCCATGCCTAGAATCCTTTTAGCCTTTCCTAGGTCTTTCATGTCAAATTCTCCACTAAGATCTGCTTTTATATTGTTTATCCACTTAGAAGATGATCCAACTAAAAGCATGTCGTCCACATAGAGCAACAAAAACAAATAATTGTTATCAGTCTCGTTGTGTTGAAAGTATAGGCAGTGATCGAATTTACTTCTTTGAAATCCTATAGTGAGTACAAAAGAATCAAACATCTTGTACCACTGTCTAGGTGATTGCTTCAAACCGTATAGGGATCTTTTCAGAAAACACACATAATCAGGTTTTAACTTATCTTTAAAATCTTTTGGTTGATTCATAAAGATTTGTTCATCAAGCTCTCCATGTAAAAAAGCGGTTTTTACATCGAGTTGTTCAAGTTCCCAGTCAAAGAGCGTAACCAATGCGAGCATGACCCTAATAGTAGTGTACTTGACAACTGGTGAGAAAATCTCATTATAATCAAAACCTTCTTTCTGTGTGTAACTCTTTGCTACTAACCTAGCCTTAAATCTTAAGGGTTCTGAACTACTAGTACCTTCTTTAACCTTAAAGACCCACTTGCAATCGACGATTGATTTATTCTTAGGTCTCGGTACTAACTCCCAAGTTTGATTCTTTTCTAGAGAACTCATCTCTTCTTTCATAGTCTCAAGCCACTCCTTAGATTGACCACTGTTCATAGCCTCTTCAAACGTTTCTGGCTCCCTATCAACTAGTTCTTCGTAACTAGCGTATGCAAAATCCAATTCAGATTCATATCCGAATCTCCTAGGTTCTCTCGTTTGTCTTCTCTCTCTATCTCTAGCTAAGTTATAGTTAGCTAGTGGATTTTCTTCTTCAGGATGCTCTTCTATCACTACTTCATTTTCCTCTTCAGGTTCTTGGACCTGAATCTCCACCTCACTCGAAGTACTAGGTACTGATGTGTTAAATTTTCCTAACTCCACCTTAAACCGACTTCTTTCTTCAGGATGCTCTTCTATCACTACTTCATTTTCCTCTTCAGGTTCTTGGACCTGAATCTCCACCTCACTAGAAGTACTAGGTACTGATGTGTTAAATTTTCCTAACTCCACCTTAAACCGACTTCTTTCTTCACTTGATTCAGTTTCACTTATTGGTTCGGTTTCGTTCTTTAGACAAGGCATCTCTTTCTCATTAAATGTGACATCCCTACTCACGATGATCTTAACTCCTTTTTGGCTTCTATCCCATAGCCTATATCCCTTAACCCCTTCGGGATACCCTAGAAAGACACACTTCCTGGCTCTTGGTTCTAACTTTCCCTCACTTTGATGA
>NC_036250.1:10337631-10380564 GCF_002742605.1 Olea europaea var. sylvestris | reverse complement strand
GCTTCACCCCAAAATGACTTAGGAACCCCAGAACTTAACATTATGCAGCGCACTGGGACCGTTTTGTGCCTTGTTATTCCACTTTCTTTACACATTCTATCGAATTCAGTATTACAGAATTCTAGGCCGTTATCTGTCCTTAAAAATTTGATCCTCTTGCTAGTTTGGTTTTCCATTTGTTTCTTCCAATTGTTAAAGTTATGGAAGGTTTCAGTTTTGTCTTTCAATAGATAGACCCACACTTTTCTGGTGTAGTCATCTATGATAGATAGGAAATACCTATTCCCACCTGATGTGGGATTACTAGCAGGACCCCACAGATCAGAATGCACATATTCAAGCATGCTTTTAGCCTTATGCGTACTGGTGGAAAACGACACTCTATGGTGCTTCCCAAGCACACAGTGATCACAGAACGATAGGTCAGACACACAGTCATTACCAAATGCACATTTTTCATTAAGTAGCTTAAGTCCTTTAATGCTTACGTGTGCAAGCCTACTATGCCACGTGTGTGTGTGTGATCGATTTTGGCGGAAGAAATAGAGGAGTTTGATCCTCTAATCACTTCCCCAGTAGTGATATAAATGTCGTTTTTCTTGATTCCCTTAATAGAGATTAACGCACCCTTCATCATTTTAAACATACTGTTTTCAATTTTACCCGTGAAGTTGTCTTTCTCAAGTCTTCCTACTGAAATTAAATTCCTAGATAATTCCGGAATATATCTAACTTCTTTTAACACGTACACAAAGCCTGTGTTAAATTTTATCTTTATATCTCCAATTCCAGCAATTGTATAGGAGAAGTTATCACACAGAACTACTTGTCCATCATTAGATTCTTGCAAGTTTTCAAACCAATTCTTTTCAGATGTCACATGAAAAGACGCACCAGAATCTAATATCCATTCATGCATGTGAGAATTAGTAGTTAAGTTTAATTCAGTAGTGTATGCGACTGGACTAGTGATCACATAGACTTCACTGTTTTCAGTATCGGAGGTAGAGGATAACACATTTACCTCATCTCTTTCCTTAATCTTCTGTTTTCCTTTTTCTTTATGACAGTCTTTTATAAAATGCCCTGTGCCTCCACAGCCATATCATTTTCTACCCTTAGTTCTCGACTTTGATCTAGGTCTACCATTACTACTTGATTCGCCACTACTTTGGTATCCATCATGACTGACTTGCCTAAATTGTGTTCTACCCTGCATCATATGCAACTCTCCACTCCTCCTATCCTGTTTTTCAGCCTTCATTTCCATCTCTTTACTTCTAAGAGAATCTACGACAATTTCAGGTGTTAGCGTTTCCCTACCATACTTAATAGCATTTTTAACTTCTTTATAAGAGTCTGGGATTGAATTGAGCAAGATAATGGCCTTATAGGTTTCAGACACGGCTTCGTCACAATTGACAATATCTTGCACCAATTTATTAAATACATCTAGATTGTCGTCGAGATCCTTTGAAGGATCCATTTTAAAGCTGAAGAATCGTTCGAGTAGGTAGAGTTTATTCGGTGTAGATTTAAGCAAGTATAAGTCTTCTAGTCTTTTCCAAAGTTCTTTGGTGGTTTTTAGTTTTCCCACTTTTCTTAAGACGGCGTCAGACAAGTGTAATATTATTGAGGTATAGGCAAGCTCATCGGCTTCCTCTTTTTGTTCTTTTGAGATATCAGGTGCAAAATTGCCTTCGATGGCTTTTGATACCTTTTGTTGGACTAGTATGCCTCTCATCTTTTGTTGCCAGATAGAGAAGTCCCATTTACCGTTAAAAATTCCTAAATCAAAATTATGTGTTGTCATTGGTTAACACCCTAATTAAACCACACGAAGTAGTATTGGGAAACGTGATAAGGTAATGTCTTGTTAATTATTAGCAAAGGTAATAATGAACCTAAATGCTACGTCCACCAAGGAATAACAAGCACTTTAAATTAAAAGAACAAATACTTAATTAACGCAAGTAATCCTAATTCTAGCACACGCAATGGTTACCCCTTCACGGTAACCCCAAAACCTAACGATCACCCCACACGATGATCTTGCTATTGCTGAATTTAAATGGATTAAGCCAATTTACCAGAGCGGACCTATCTGAGTCCGTAAAGTGGAGAAAAAAGAGCTTGCTGTTGAATTTCAATCGGCGTCGTATCAAAGGGCAAAATCGTCCAACTTTTTCTGTGTAACCTGAAACACAAAACAAAGTATATTAGCGCGTTCAGGAGATCGAAACAAACAAGTTACCTGAAGACTGCGTTGCCGGAAAACCCCCCACGCGCCGCCGCCACGCGCCGCCTCTCCCGGAGCGCCTCGGCCTGCTGATGATGGGTATGGCCTCCGTTTGTCCAACCGAGCTTTGGTTTGTGAGTAATTGTAAATTTTCAGATTCGGATTCTAGGTTGTAGGTGCGAAAATCAGCCGATTTTGAGCCGTTTTTTGCCACCCGAGCTCTGATACCAGATGTTAGGACCTTCCTCTTGCTGCTCACGGTGATTTCCGGGCTCAGTTAACCATTAAAACCGAATTTAACATCAATTTTGGAGTCACCAATACCGCCGGCGCCTCTTCCTCTTTGGTTGCTTTCCTCCTTTGCTTTGTTGATTTAATCCACTCACTTAGGATGGATACCACTCAGGTAAGGTTCACAAAGACTCAAGCAATTGGGGTGAAGAAGAAATCATGAAGAAGATGAAGGCAGAAGAACACGGCTGGGCACGACAGTTTCTCTAACTCTCACGGCTTCAACATTGGACGGACTCAACAAGGGTGAAAACACCAATATATATAGTAAGTCAAGTGGCCAACATAAGGTAAGTCGAGATATGATAAGTAGGCTCGACTAGGGTTAACTTCCAATGGAAGGAATCAACAAGCCACAAAGAGTACTAGCCGTCCAATAGGTAAAGCAACGTTTGGTTGGTTCATCCATTATTCGATGTTGAATTATCGTTCAGTCATTCATGTTGACTGATAAAATTGGTTCTTATCATCGCCCGGGAGGTCGTTTGACAACATAATGTCTAACATTAACGATTAGTCCCACGTGGCTATTCAAAATGCTTGAGTTTAATGAATGAATTGAAACAAGAATATACCATAAGAAAATTTAAACTAATTAAAATTCACTCGTCGAAGTTTCTTTATTAACAATGGTCAAATTGAAACAAAAACATAACTTTTAGGTGACTCACGAAATTTTCCTTAGGAACAATCTACTCGGTGACAATTGACAAATTATTATTATTTTTGCGCGCTCTCTCTCTCATTTTCAATTATAAAATCTTCCATAAAATAATATTACACGTATAAAAAATTGCAGTCGAGGTACCAAACCTTTCTTTTATTAGCAAACTTTGTCCAAACCTTTCATTTGTGCTACCAAAGGTACCAAATCTTTCAAAAATGTGCACCCGAAGTCCAAATGGACGGAAAAGACCATTAGTTGACCAAGAAAAGTAAATTTGACCAAATTGGAATGGATAAAATGGCAACTTGATAATTACCATATTAAATAAATTGAACAAAAAAAATCAAAAAATCAAGAAAAAAATCAAAAAATTAAGAAAAGAAATTTGAAAAGGGTTGTCTTCTTCAACCATCCCACCCTACGCCACCCCACCGTCTTTGTCCCTAAACCAGCCACGAGAACCACCCCACCCCACCCCACCATCTTTGTATTTCTTTCTTGGGATGACTTTTAACCAAAAAAAAAAAAAAGATTCGGAGAGTTCCAGAATTTATCGAATATAATTTTCTCCAAAATGGGTCCTCAATTATCATCTTTTTGAACAAAAAACAAAAAATGCCCCCACAATCTACCGCTTAATTTGCATTTTTTCCCTCTTCAACCTTCTCTGTGTGAAAATTAAGTTCATGTCCTGCCTCAATTCGTGACCTTGTGGGTCCAAATGCTTCTTATTGGTACCGTCGTTCTTACACTTGTGTGTCATATTGAATACGACAAGTGCATTTTTGGTATTATTATTGGATGATGAGTCGACATGCACTTTGATTAGCTGTGGATTGGTCAGGTTCATTGCGAGGTTGTAAAATCCATGGGCGGTCAGTGGCAATAACCCGAATAATCTGGTCGATTTTGGAGAAATTTGTTCGATTTTGTAATGGATTTTTGGTAATGGGTGTGAGAAGAAGTTGTTGCCGACAGTGGTGTCGGTTGGTCTCTTGGCAATGGTGCTGGTGGCTAGTTTAGGGACAAAGATGGTGGGGTGGGGTGGCGTGAGGTGCGATGGGGTGGGGTGGGTGGTTGAAGAAGACAACCAATTTTTAATTTCTTTTCCTAATTTATTTATTTTTTCTTGATTTTTTGATTTTTTTGTTCAATTTATTTAATATGGTAATTATCAAATTACCATTTTATCCATTCTAATTTGATCAAAATAGGTCAAAATTTATTTTTCTTGATCAATTAACGCTCAAATGGATGGTTTCATTTGGATTTCGGGTGCGGATTTTTAAAAGGTTTGGTACCTCCAGTGGCACAAATAAAATGTTTGAGCAAAATCTGTTAATAAATGAAATATTTGATAACTCGGCTGCAATTCTCCCTTACATGTAAATTGAAAAAAAAAAATTCTTCTTTTTCAATCATCCATTCTCTAAAAAAATGCTATTCCACCAATTATAATTTGAAAAAATGGAAGTCAAACGGGGGCGAAGTATGTCTATATCTCGTACTGACTTTTATTTTTTTAGGCCCCATTTGATTTTCATAGATTTAAGAATGAGAATAAAAAATATAATTAATAAGAGACTCAAACAAAAAATAAAAAATCAAATATGATGATTTGATGTGATTGTTAATAGTCATATTTTTTATTTTTTTGTTCAGAGAATGAGAATAAAACGGGGCTTGGTGAATACGAGGGCAACAAAGTCATTTGACGTGAGATCCGGATATACTATCTATACAAGACAATATTCTCTTCCTTCCTTGGAAAACGCGTCTCGTGTTCCCACCATCCTCTCTTTTTCACGTGATGCCTTCTACGCCTCACCATTGACTCCTCTCTCAGACACACATAACACATACAAAAAAAGTTCCCAAATTACTTCGAATCCATCTTGAACTCTCCATTTCTAGGGTTTTATGTCCACCATTATCCATATATTTCATATCCATTCTTGATTCTCGTAAAACGAACAGCTAAGAATTTCCCCCTATTTTCAGTCATTATCTTGAAGAAACTTTTCATTACCATTTAATGCGTTTGAGTTTTAATCCATCAATGTTTATGAACCAACCTCAGATCAAATCTTTTTGTGATTGCTACAATGAAGTTTAAAATCCTGCGGTGCTCATCGCTCCCGATCAATTTCTTGGAAACGTTGTCGTCTTCTGCATCATCTTCATCAACATTGTCAATGGCGGCGCCCCGGGGTTCGGTGGTGGAAGCTGGAGGGCGGGTTTTAGATAAGGATGAGGAGAAGAATACGGAGTCTCCTACCAGGAAGAAGGTCAAGGCGGAGAAGTTTCCGATTTCGCGGTGGGAGTTCGCGGCGGCGTTAGGGGTGTTTTTGGTATTTTCAACCGGATTGTTGTGTATTTACCTCACCATGCCAGCTGCGGAATATGGAATGCTCAAGCTGCCTCGCAACCTTGCCGATCTTCGCTTGCTCAAGTAAGGTTTTTTCCCTACCATTTCATTTGGGATAATTATATTGCGTATTTTGAATTTTTGGAGGCTTTTTAATATCTTTTATTTCGTACTGATTATTATTGTTGAAACTGTGGCTCCTGTTATTTATCTTTAATAATTGTATGTGGGTTGTAATGTTTAATGCATTGTTATTTATACAAACCTCAGTAATCTAGTACTAGTACAATCAGATCGTGTATCTGCTCGCCTAGATAAGTTACTTTGGATTGAACTAATTTACTAGTTTTTTGTAAGTTCGAAGCGATTGAATTAGATATATGGTTGCACGGGATGAGAGCTAGTATTTTTTCATAATTTCTTTGTCTTTTGGTTTGTTAAAGAAAGAGGAGTACATCATAAGATTTGCGCATATTTATCTTGTTGAAATTTCAAGAACGGCCACCAAGAAGTTGTTAGTCTCCTTCAATATAATGAAGTTTTGGTCTTAGTTGTAGCAAGGTATGGCAGACTGCAAATCTCTTTGACCCTTGATTGATTAACTTGATTCTTCCAGATTATTTTGAAAATATTTACCCGTGTGATTTTTATAGAACAGCCCATAAGTTGCTGTGATATAATAGATTTTATAGTTTATTCTTATCATTTGCATCTATAAATGACTAGATCCAGTTTTTATTTGTCTTTTAGATAGTCTGTAAGCTAAATTCAACAACGGTTTTAGTTATCTAACGAATCATTCTGTTCATCTAACAAATTATTAGACTGTTGCTGAAATTTGTCCATGGTTTCCTGAATGTTCTTTAATTTTTGCTCCAGAAATCATCTTGCTAAATATGCTCAAGTTTACCCAGCGAAGTTCATTCTAGGTTACTGCTCAATGTACATATTCATGCAAACGTTTATGATTCCTGGGACAATTTTCATGTCCTTACTAGCTGGAGCACTCTTTGGTGTCAAAGGCATTCTCTTGGTTGTCTTTAATGCCACAGCTGGTGCATCGTGCTGCTTCTTTCTATCTAAACTTATTGGCAAGCCTATTGTTAACTGGTTGTGGCCTGAGAGATTGAGATTTTTTCAGGCTGAGGTACCTTTTTTTATTCTATTTTTCTTTCTCATTTTGTAATATTTTAAAACTGCAGGTTGCTTCATTCATAGATGGACGTCTTATCTTTAACACTTCACCCATTTCAGATAGCAAAGCGGAGAGAGAAGTTGCTCAATTACATGCTCTTTTTGAGAGTTACCCCAACGTTACCAAACCTTTTTATCAATCTGGCATCACCTATTGTTGATGTACCATTTCATATTTTCTTTCTGGCAACTGTTATTGGTCTTATTCCAGCCTCCTACATTACTGTAAAGGTAAGACTTACATTTCATTCTCGAGTTTTTAGTATTATTTTCTTCTGGATGTTGGTATTGCAGAAGGCAGAATAAGAATCGGACATGTTCATCCCTGCAATGCTGTTTATGTTGCCGCTGCTTTTGTTTCAGGCTGGACTTGCTCTTGGAGATCTGAAATCAGTCAAAGATCTATATGATGTTAAGACTTTGGCCTTGCTTTTCCTCATTGGATCTCTTTTATTAGTTCCAACCCTTTTGAAGAGGAAGCGAATATACGAATAGGGATGTGGTGAGTTTCCACATATATTTATGGAGATGGAGCACAAGATAATTTATCTTTTAACTGTTCTTGCATTTTGTTACCAGGACCCTGAGGGTGCAGGACCTTGTTTCTACACTGCTGCCGAGTGCTGAGAAGGTGTTTACTTTTGCTTGTGATACATGGGTTTGATCGATTACTCTACTATAGTTCAAAGGCAGAAAGCTGATTATTCAAATTTATGTAGGCTGATTAGGTAACATTCTTACCCAGGTTTTATCATGCGTGACAGAAATCTTGGGTAGCGATGATATATTGGATGTCATGTACCAAACAATTATGTAAATTATAGAATTTGATTCAAATATCAGCATAGCATCAAAAAGAAGTTATTTAAGTGATATAACATGAGACCTCCTCAATGGCGATGTACCACATTGTGAAAGCTCATACATACCCCTTTGCTGTTGGAAAAATATGGGAAGTTGCTTTAGTACTTAGTTGTTCTCTATATTAGTTGTAAAATGCTTGAAGATGACTTAGTTTTATTATGCGCTCGATTAATTTTCCGGCTGTTTGCCTCATCTGTCAAGAATTGTCTATATATTAACGGTCTGTTTGGCAAGGCTTTTCCTTCTTGTAGAAGAGCTTTTTAAGGAAGTTTTCTTAGGCCATCTTCCTCTAAGAGTTCTCATAGCAAGATTGAACACTTTCAAAAAACTATTCAAACATATTCAAAAGCAATTTTCCAAGTTTCATAAGTAAATGTTGACTTTTAAGAATTATTGCCAAACATGACCTGAATTATATCATGCTGTATGATCTTTAATGCCCTGTTTTTGAATTAAAAGTTAAGCCAAGAATAGGTGGGGTGGGTCTTTAACTGTGGTCAAATTAAGTTGAGGGAAAGGGAAGGAATTGTCATCCTTTAAACTAAAGCAATTAATTTAACAGAAGATAAAAAAATTCGTTCGAGTATAAATCCAAACTTTCGTAGTTCACCTACTAAAGTTGTCTTGAATAAATAACGTGGCGTTGGAGTTTGGTGGTATGTGCTACTCTGAATATTTATGCAATTGTAGGATTTTCATTTCTAATTGTTAGAACATATTTGTGGGCAACATTTTAGTGTTAGTTTGCCAATTTCATCGTCCAAATATTCGTGTAGAACTCGTACAAGGATCTAACACAACACTTGTGACCTCTATTAACATAAATTAATAGAAATACCAAGATAACCTTGTAAAATAGTCATGAAAGTATCTCTGGCATCCTCTGTTCCAACAGGACAATATTTTGATCCAAGTTTGTCAGAGTGCAATTTTTGGTAAAATAACATCCTACTTTGTCAATATCACATGGATCCCCACATACTGGAGATCATATGTGGTAACTACTACTACAATATATCTATACGATTATTGAAAAAGAAAAATTCATCATTCATTAATTTAGCAAACACGACTGTAAGTCCATGTTTGTTATAGAGTTTGGACAGAAGTAGACAGCACTGTAGACAAAATTTTAGCTTTCTTCATCCTTTAATATTGTCCAGTACTGTTTGGTCGACCTTGCCATACATCTGGAGTTAGAAGCTATACAAAAGATGGCCTATTTATTCCTTCCCTGTGTCTTTTCCTTGCAGTGTATCTGCCAAGTTAAAGTTCAAATTGCCTCTCATGGTTCTACCCCCAACCCCAGCATTACCCTTCCTCATCATCGTAGCAAATTCTCCATAATCAATTCGGCCATCCTGCAATGATAAGAGTTAAATAACAACGTTAGCTTTAAGGTTTTCCAGCACTGAAATTACTGCTATGAATTCATACATTATCTATGTCGATTTCACTAATTATGTCCTCCAGATGAACATCCCCGAGGCCGAAATCTTTGCACGCCTGTTGAAGCTCATCAACGGTGATATAACCACTTCCATCCTTGTCGAAGAAAGAAAATGCAGCAAGCAAATTTTCCTCCCTTTCCATCTTATTCATATGTAAGGTTGCAGCAAGAAATTCACCATAGTCAATAGTCCCATTGTTATCAATATCAGCCTGCCAGAAAACTCTGAATTTAATTGTCTGAACATCTGGTGAAAACTATGTACTAGAACAGAGATACTAGGTATACCGCGTTCATAAGTGCCTTGATTTCGGATTCCATTAATTCAGAGCCGACTCTTTTTAGACCTTGTTTAAGTTCCTCAAACGTTATTGTCCCACTATTATCTGTATCAATCATCTTGAACAATTGTCTCAATCCCCCGATTTCTTCTTCCGAAAGTCTTTCTGCTATGACCTGCACAACGTATGTTCTTGAAAAATGCATTGTCAAAGATGACCTGTATTAAAATCCTAAAATTTACGTACTAATTGAGTATTTAGTTAACAGATCAAGTTGTTAATCTTGCTTCTGTAAGAATGTAGAATAGTAATCAAAGAATAATTCCGGAACTCAAATCTCTTCATGAACCAATTCGATGCAAATAAACAAGAAAGACATCAAATGGGGACATACGCGCAGTGCCATCTTTTTAAGTTTGTTCATGGCGCAGAACTGTTTTAGGCGTGAGAGAACTGCAGATCCCAAAGGTTTGTCCGGGGCAACTGTATCATCCACAATCCAAGGGTGACCTATTACGAAAGCCAAGTTTCCTTTGTTTAATAATATGTAAAAGTAAAACAAGAACAGACATAATTCATATGAGAAGCAAGAATACAACTTACATAGGACTTCATGAGCAGATATTCGTCTTCTAGGGTCTCTATCGAGCATTTTTCCTATAAGATCTTTTGCACTATCTGAGATGTTTGGCCATGGCTCAGATTCGAAATCTATTTTTCCTTTCAGAATCTGTCTGAAGATACCATTATCTGTCTCTGCGAGTCGAAAATTTGAAAAAAGAACAGAGATGAACAAGGAAATATTAAAAGATGAAATTAGTTGGTGATTATAGGAAAATGGTGAATTCGAAAGCTTACCAGCCCAAAATGGTGGAACTCCACATAATAATATGTAGAGGATAACGCCTGCGCTCCACACATCACTTTCATGGCCGTAATATTTATGCAACACTTCAGGCGCGACATAGTAGGGACTTCCAACTACATCAGAAAGATATTGTCCTGGTAGGAATATTATCATAAAATTCTCCATCAGATTATATCAATAATTCTCATTGTAATTCAAGGTCTACTAATTCTCATGTACGTTTAAACCTACATATTTGAAGAAAGAAACTAACGAAATGGATCAAACAGAATCCAAGAATATACCAGGTTTGAAGAAAACCGATAACCCAAAATCCGTGGCCTTAAGCTTTGCATCCTCATCAGGAGTATCGAAAAGGAAATTTTCCGGCTTAAGATCCCTATGCATTACACCAAGAGAATGACAAGCCTCGACCACCCCAACAATGGTTTTCATAAGGTGAGCTGCTTTTTTCTCGCTGTAATGACCTTTCTGAACAATCCTATCGAAAAGCTCGCCGCCAGCACACAATTCCATAACCAGATGAACAAACACATTGTCTTCATAAGTCCCTTTAATCCTCACAACGTGAGGATGCTCCGACAAATGGTGCATTATCTGAATTTCCCTCCAAACATCATCGTAATCCTCCCTGCACAAAAGCTTGCGTTTTGGGATCGATTTACATGCATATTCAATGCCTGTGGCCTTCTCTGTGCAATGATAAGTCGTCCCGAATTGGCCTTGGCCTAATTTTCTCCCCAAATTGTAATGATCTCGGAGTCTTGGGGTTTGATAAGGAAGAACTGCTGATGCAATCTTTGAGGATGATCCTGAAGAATGTTTCTTCATCGAGTATTGTTAGTAGGGACCTATCTATCTCTAAGCTCTTTGTTCTCTCTCTATCTACAAGTTCTTTTGTTTCTTGATTGGAGTTTGAGAAAAAATCTCTGTTCTGTTTTTGTTTCACCATAAATTATTGAGAAGTAACTAACAATTGATTTTTGGTCATACAATTTGGCGGAGTTTGTGGTGGAGCTTGACTAAGTGCATTGTGCCTTTTTCTTGTGGTAATTTCTAATGGGATAAAAACACCATTATTAGAGTTAGTGACATCTTTTTTTACACTAGGGACGCCAACAGGCCGGAGTGGCCTGGGGCAGCCTGTCATGAATTTGCAGGAGGCAGGCGGAACAAATTGGGATTTTTTATTTTTATTTTTGGGGAAGGGCTCAATATTCCTAATTTAAACATCACATTTCATTTATTTAAATTTCCAGCTGTTGCAAGAAAATAAAAATAAAAACCTTATAACTTCATAGGCAAGAAAATTGAAACAAATGGAAAAGAAAACAACGTTTATGTCCTTCAATTAGTTTGTCAAATAATATATAATAAATTCACAATTGCAGAACAACAGAAGAGTTAAAATGTAAATTAACAATTCAACCTATGGCCTTGGACACAATGATCTTTGACAACTATTATAAAGAACTTGACAAGGGCAGTTATTTATATATTAATTCACAACAAATTCTATCCATGTATGCACTTTTGACATACTCAGCTGTGTAAATTGGGCAGTACTGAACGAAGAAAAATAAGCTAAAATGTTATATGTCCAATACACTGCATACCAAACAAGCTTAACTAAAAGTCGGGAAAGCATTCCAGTAATTGGCTGACATGGTTTTGAGCATTTTGCTCACTGTTTTGGGACATTAATAACAGGTTTGTGTAAGCATATGATGAAGGCTCAGTTACTTCTGATGCAAGTAACTTATCCAAGCTCTTCCAATCACTAATTTGATTCCCATAATTGCTTTTATAATCCTCGGTCGACTCTTCATTCCCAAATATTGCATTACCTTCGAAATGTAAACTTTCGTTCGTAGTAAAATCAGTTGTTAACATGGGTGGGCTATCGAGTTCTGGAAGTTCAACTATTTGATTTTCGAAAACTGAAGCAAGTGGAGACTGCTGAAAATTTGTCCCTTGATTAATTGGATCGAAGTGTTGCGTTCCATTCGGGGTGCTTGGATATGATGGATTAGGCCTGTAATTTCTGTTGATCGATCTGGTATAGTAGACATTATTCCATGCTTCAAAACCTTGCTTCTGATTTGGACTTGGCTTCTTGAATGCTCGACAAACCACCCATCCTTCTTCCTGTAATGTTTGATAATATTAACGCGCTAATTTCTATATAATACAATGCGAGAACTACATCCACTTGACGTTGCAAGTTTTTTACTTATCAATGTTTTCGTCATGCCCCCTCTAAAAGGACGACCTAATACATGTCTAGAATACTCGATATAATTGTCTTTATTCTAGACTGATGCAGCACAATAAAGAAAGGAAGAAGAAAGCTTGTCTCTCCAATTAGCAATTTAAACCACAGAAAGTGCTTTGGAAAAGAGCGTTTGTCACCTTTGAAATCATTACAGAATAAGAAAAAATATTGAAGAGGGTAATGGATTTATAAAAGTCATGTTTTTTTATGAACAAAAATATAAAAAAAGCAAATATTTGGGATGAGAGTCATTCAGGATATCTACTGTAACAATCAGAAGATATACATCTATATCTATATCTGTTTATTTTTCATAATTCAAGGCAAAGTCACTTCTAATGTATGAACTTAATTCTTGCTCTTAGACTATCTTAGTGTCTATTTAATCGATCGAGCAATAATAAAATAAGAATAAAATCAGAAATTAACACACAGAAATTTAAAGTAATTCTCCTAGATGATGTTGAAATTACCTGAGAGGGTCCATGTTCAGATGTTTGGAGCCGATATTCGTGCATGATCCAGTCAGTTTTCTGTCCATTTGGTGCGCGTCCTTTGTAGAATACTAATGTCTTCCTCATCCCTATCATTTTGTCATTCGAAAGCACTGCCTTATCCCTTCCGGTTGCCTTCCAGAAACCGGCAGCTGTCGCCCTGTTTGTTCGAGTTCCAGTTGGATACTTCCTGTCCTTGTGACTGAAAAAATACCACTCATTTTGTTCTTCATATCCTGATTTGCACTGATCTGCAGTTAAAAATTTGTAGCATGAATCGTCAGAACCTATTCTGCCCCATAAATGAAATCTGGGACTGAGCAATTCGCAAACTGAAGCGAAAGTGAGAAGAATGCTACGTAGATAATTTGATTAGGTAAAAAATTTAAAATGCAAATGGGTACCTTGAATGTCCCAGGGCTCCATTCTGTAGAGATCAATGTCAACGATGATATCAAGATCAATTTTCATGGCGTTAACTCTTCTCTTTAGGTAGTAGCCAACGAGTTCTTCCTCGGTGGGGTGAAATCGAAAGCCTGGAGGGATACATGATTCGATTTCCATAGTCGAATCCATACTATTCCTGGGTAAAGAATGCCAAATATATGTTAGGAAAAGAGCGAAGTTCTGATCAGAAGATTTTAGTTCTTTCGTTAGCACTAAATTTAAGCGAATAATGCAAATCCGAAGAAGACATTTGGTGTCCAATGTTAAATACAATTCAATTGTAGGGTCTACTATTACAATCCATCTTACCAAAAAAATCATAAAAGCAAACCATACCCCCAAAGATGTTTTCATTCTTAAGGTTTACTGTAAAGCTACTTTTGGAAGACACTCTCCTGATGAAGTGAAGGAAAAAAGTTCACAAATTACAGAGAGTAAAATTCACACAACTTGTTTCTTTTCTTGTGAAATTGTCATGATTCATTCATATATCCACTCGTGAACATTATGGTTTGATGGTCCCATGAATTGTTGCTGCATGTTTTGGAATTGTGTTTTTATGAGGAAAAAAAGTGGCAGACCAAATGATTCATGCTAAAACATGGGCCAATACATGTGTAGCAAAATTAAGAACATTTATCACAAAAGTGGCCGTAAAAATTTGACTTGTGAACATGGGGGCATGCTCGTTTCATTGATTGCATTCAGCTGCACCCTTCATCACACCATTTCTGAACCAGAACGTACAATTCCCAAATCTATACTTCGATCCGGTTGCAGTTTTCTGATCGAAAGAACGTTTTAGGACTGACTTGCGCACACATAAAACGATAGAGAAGACATATAGATACACTAGCTAAAGAGAGATTTTGCAATGCATACAATCTGATCAATAAGATCTGGAACAAGGGTTTGAAGATGACAAGTTTCTTTTTCCATTAAAGCCCACTCCGGTTCAGGAGGGGACTCGACTTGACCTCTGAACGAGTTAAAGCTAAAAAACTAAACTTGATGGTTCTAGCTGAAAGAAAACAGATTCCTATTTCATTTTGCTATACACATACCTATGCATGAATACAAATTTACATCCAAAAGCACAGGAATAAGAAAAATACTAACCACAAGTTCAACTTTTTTGTGTGTTCTTGAACTGCCTAGAGAGAGCGACTAGATTTCTAGGAATAGGAGGTGAATATATTGGTGAAGAGAATGACTTGATTGTATTGAATGTTGGTTAATGCTGTTGGTAAGAGGGCTCTTTATATATTAATACGATAAGCCAACAAACAGTTAATGAATATGACAGATCAAACATAAGATTTATATATATAAAATAAAGTTTTAGAAAGTCCATATACACATACAAAAGGTAATGTGAGTAAAAGAGATTGTATATAGCAAATAAACAAGAAAGACATCAAATGGGGACATACGCGCAGTGCCATCTTTTTAAGTTTGTTCATGGCGCAGAACTGTTTTAGGCGTGAGAGAACTGCAGATCCCAAAGGTTTGTCCGGGGCAACTGTATCATCCACAATCCAAGGGTGACCTATTACGAAAGCCAAGTTTCCTTTGTTTAATAATATGTAAAAGTAAAACAAGAACAGACATAATTCATATGAGAAGCAAGAATACAACTTACATAGGACTTCATGAGCAGATATTCGTCTTCTAGGGTCTCTATCGAGCATTTTTCCTATAAGATCTTTTGCACTATCTGAGATGTTTGGCCATGGCTCAGATTCGAAATCTATTTTTCCTTTCAGAATCTGTCTGAAGATACCATTATCTGTCTCTGCGAGTCGAAAATTTGAAAAAAGAACAGAGATGAACAAGGAAATATTAAAAGATGAAATTAGTTGGTGATTATAGGAAAATGGTGAATTCGAAAGCTTACCAGCCCAAAATGGTGGAACTCCACATAATAATATGTAGAGGATAACGCCTGCGCTCCACACATCACTTTCATGGCCGTAATATTTATGCAACACTTCAGGCGCGACATAGTAGGGACTTCCAACTACATCAGAAAGATATTGTCCTGGTAGGAATATTATCATAAAATTCTCCATCAGATTATATCAATAATTCTCATTGTAATTCAAGGTCTACTAATTCTCATGTACGTTTAAACCTACATATTTGAAGAAAGAAACTAACGAAATGGATCAAACAGAATCCAAGAATATACCAGGTTTGAAGAAAACCGATAACCCAAAATCGGTGGCCTTAAGCTTTGCATCCTCATCAGGAGTATCGAAAAGGAAATTTTCCGGCTTAAGATCCCTATGCATTACACCAAGAGAATGACAAGCCTCGACCACCCCAACAATGGTTTTCATAAGGTGAGCTGCTTTTTTCTCGCTGTAATGACCTTTCTGAACAATCCTATCGAAAAGCTCGCCGCCAGCACACAATTCCATAACCAGATGAACAAACACATTGTCTTCATAAGTCCCTTTAATCCTCACAACGTGAGGATGCTCCGACAAATGGTGCATTATCTGAATTTCCCTCCAAACATCATCGTAATCCTCCCTGCACAAAAGCTTGCGTTTTGGGATCGATTTACATGCATATTCAATGCCTGTGGCCTTCTCTGTGCAATGATAAGTCGTCCCGAATTGGCCTTGGCCTAATTTTCTCCCCAAATTGTAATGATCTCGGAGTCTTGGGGTTTGATAAGGAAGAACTGCTGATGCAATCTTTGAGGATGATCCTGAAGAATGTTTCTTCATCGAGTATTGTTAGTAGGGACCTATCTATCTCTAAGCTCTTTGTTCTCTCTCTATCTACAAGTTCTTTTGTTTCTTGATTGGAGTTTGAGAAAAAATCTCTGTTCTGTTTTTGTTTCACCATAAATTATTGAGAAGTAACTAACAATTGATTTTTGGTCATACAATTTGGCGGAGTTTGTGGTGGAGCTTGACTAAGTGCATTGTGCCTTTTTCTTGTGGTAATTTCTAATGGGATAAAAACACCATTATTAGAGTTAGTGACATCTTTTTTTACACTAGGGACGCCAACAGGCCGGAGTGGCCTGGGGCAGCCTGTCATGAATTTGCAGGAGGCAGGCGGAACAAATTGGGATTTTTTATTTTTATTTTTGGGGAAGGGCTCAATATTCCTAATTTAAACATCACATTTCATTTATTTAAATTTCCAGCTGTTGCAAGAAAATAAAAATAAAAACCTTATAACTTCATAGGCAAGAAAATTGAAACAAATGGAAAAGAAAACAACGTTTATGTCCTTCAATTAGTTTGTCAAATAATATATAATAAATTCACAATTGCAGAACAACAGAAGAGTTAAAATGTAAATTAACAATTCAACCTATGGCCTTGGACACAATGATCTTTGACAACTATTATAAAGAACTTGACAAGGGCAGTTATTTATATATTAATTCACAACAAATTCTATCCATGTATGCACTTTTGACATACTCAGCTGTGTAAATTGGGGAGTACTGAACGAAGAAAAATAAGCTAAAATGTTATATGTCCAATACACTGCATACCAAACAAGCTTAACTAAAAGTCGGGAAAGCATTCCAGTAATTGGCTGACATGGTTTTGAGCATTTTGCTCACTGTTTTGGGACATTAATAACAGGTTTGTGTAAGCATATGATGAAGGCTCAGTTACTTCTGATGCAAGTAACTTATCCAAGCTCTTCCAATCACTAATTTGATTCCCATAATTGCTTTTATAATCCTCGGTCGACTCTTCATTCCCAAATATTGCATTACCTTCGAAATGTAAACTTTCGTTCGTAGTAAAATCAGTTGTTAACATGGGTGGGCTATCGAGTTCTGGAAGTTCAACTATTTGATTTTCGAAAACTGAAGCAAGTGGAGACTGCTGAAAATTTGTCCCTTGATTAATTGGATCGAAGTGTTGCGTTCCATTCGGGGTGCTTGGATATGATGGATTAGGCCTGTAATTTCTGTTGATCGATCTGGTATAGTAGACATTATTCCATGCTTCAAAACCTTGCTTCTGATTTGGACTTGGCTTCTTGAATGCTCGACAAACCACCCATCCTTCTTCCTGTAATGTTTGATAATATTAACGCGCTAATTTCTATATAATACAATGCGAGAACTACATCCACTTGACGTTGCAAGTTTTTTACTTATCAATGTTTTCGTCATGCCCCCTCTAAAAGGACGACCTAATACATGTCTAGAATACTCGATATAATTGTCTTTATTCTAGACTGATGCAGCACAATAAAGAAAGGAAGAAGAAAGCTTGTCTCTCCAATTAGCAATTTAAACCACAGAAAGTGCTTTGGAAAAGAGCGTTTGTCACCTTTGAAATCATTACAGAATAAGAAAAAATATTGAAGAGGGTAATGGATTTATAAAAGTCATGTTTTTTTATGAACAAAAATATAAAAAAAGCAAATATTTGGGATGAGAGTCATTCAGGATATCTACTGTAACAATCAGAAGATATACATCTATATCTATATCTGTTTATTTTTCATAATTCAAGGCAAAGTCACTTCTAATGTATGAACTTAATTCTTGCTCTTAGACTATCTTAGTGTCTATTTAATCGATCGAGCAATAATAAAATAAGAATAAAATCAGAAATTAACACACAGAAATTTAAAGTAATTCTCCTAGATGATGTTGAAATTACCTGAGAGGGTCCATGTTCAGATGTTTGGAGCCGATATTCGTGCATGATCCAGTCAGTTTTCTGTCCATTTGGTGCGCGTCCTTTGTAGAATACTAATGTCTTCCTCATCCCTATCATTTTGTCATTCGAAAGCACTGCCTTATCCCTTCCGGTTGCCTTCCAGAAACCGGCAGCTGTCGCCCTGTTTGTTCGAGTTCCAGTTGGATACTTCCTGTCCTTGTGACTGAAAAAATACCACTCATTTTGTTCTTCATATCCTGATTTGCACTGATCTGCAGTTAAAAATTTGTAGCATGAATCGTCAGAACCTATTCTGCCCCATAAATGAAATCTGGGACTGAGCAATTCGCAAACTGAAGCGAAAGTGAGAAGAATGCTACGTAGATAATTTGATTAGGTAAAAAATTTAAAATGCAAATGGGTACCTTGAATGTCCCAGGGCTCCATTCTGTAGAGATCAATGTCAACGATGATATCAAGATCAATTTTCATGGCGTTAACTCTTCTCTTTAGGTAGTAGCCAACGAGTTCTTCCTCGGTGGGGTGAAATCGAAAGCCTGGAGGGATACATGATTCGATTTCCATAGTCGAATCCATACTATTCCTGGGTAAAGAATGCCAAATATATGTTAGGAAAAGAGCGAAGTTCTGATCAGAAGATTTTAGTTCTTTCGTTAGCACTAAATTTAAGCGAATAATGCAAATCCGAAGAAGACATTTGGTGTCCAATGTTAAATACAATTCAATTGTAGGGTCTACTATTACAATCCATCTTACCAAAAAAATCATAAAAGCAAACCATACCCCCAAAGATGTTTTCATTCTTAAGGTTTACTGTAAAGCTACTTTTGGAAGACACTCTCCTGATGAAGTGAAGGAAAAAAGTTCACAAATTACAGAGAGTAAAATTCACACAACTTGTTTCTTTTCTTGTGAAATTGTCATGATTCATTCATATATCCACTCGTGAACATTATGGTTTGATGGTCCCATGAATTGTTGCTGCATGTTTTGGAATTGTGTTTTTATGAGGAAAAAAAGTGGCAGACCAAATGATTCATGCTAAAACATGGGCCAATACATGTGTAGCAAAATTAAGAACATTTATCACAAAAGTGGCCGTAAAAATTTGACTTGTGAACATGGGGGCATGCTCGTTTCATTGATTGCATTCAGCTGCACCCTTCATCACACCATTTCTGAACCAGAACGTACAATTCCCAAATCTATACTTCGATCCGGTCGCAGTTTTCTGATCGAAAGAACGTTTTAGGACTGACTTGCGCACACATAAAACGATAGAGAAGACATATAGATACACTAGCTAAAGAGAGATTTTGCAATGCATACAATCTGATCAATAAGATCTGGAACAAGGGTTTGAAGATGACAAGTTTCTTTTTCCATTAAAGCCCACTCCGGTTCAGGAGGGGACTCGACTTGACCTCTGAACGAGTTAAAGCTAAAAAACTAAACTTGATGGTTCTAGCTGAAAGAAAACAGATTCCTATTTCATTTTGCTATACACATACCTATGCATGAATACAAATTTACATCCAAAAGCACAGGAATAAGAAAAATACTAACCACAAGTTCAACTTTTTTGTGTGTTCTTGAACTGCCTAGAGAGAGCGACTAGATTTCTAGGAATAGGAGGTGAATATATTGGTGAAGAGAATGACTTGATTGTATTGAATGTTGGTTCATGCTGTTGGTAAGAGGGCTCTTTATATATTAATACGATAAGCCAACAAACAGTTAATGAATATGACAGATCAAACATAAGATTTATATATATAAAATAAAGTTTTAGAAAGTCCATATACACATACAAAAGGTAATGTGAGTAAAAGAGATTGTATATATGTTATTGATTACGCGTGGGGTGGCAGATTGGATCAAAGCTTTGTTTGGACGGCGTGACACCAAATTTTCACGCCACCCTCCACCGTTATATTGTGCCCTAAGACTTTAATTTCCACTTGTCTGAAAATGAACTTGGATGGTGCGTGACAATAAAGAGATTATTCTACCATTCATGACGAAGGTAACTGGTGTAAGTGACGAGAGAGCAGATCAGCTTCACCTTTCTATCCGAACACAAGAAATTTATCAAGAATGAAATGAAGCTATGGACTTTCCTAATCCTAATTTGAATTATAGTAATAAATTTATAGTCTCCATCTAGTAGTAAGTCCAGATGTGATGAGGAAATAAAGAGACATTATACCCGAACTCGATATATAATGACGAAGAGTACGTCTGCTGAGAATGGAGTGTAGCTATTTTGCATTGTCCATTGTAATCCTTATTTCTCATCAAGAAATTTGATATTTTTTCTAATTCTTTTGCATTTTTAACTAAGATCAGATCAATTTACTGCTAATAATGGTTACAGTAAAAACAAAAATCTTGTCTTGTCATTGCCATTTGAATTAGCACTGAAACAAATATTTGCTTTTGCTTTTGCATTTTGCATTTTGCTCATCCCACAATCCAGCAATTCTTGTCTGTTAGGTGCGCCGCCCTTACACATTTGAAGCCAGTAGACGGAAGACATGTGGATGACACCTCGAATTCCGAGCTGTCTATTTCAGTATGCTAATCATTTGTGGTGTCATGTATTCATATATATATTTGTGAGATGAGTCTTAGAAAAGCCATCATCCAGCTTTTCTGTATTTGGCTTTGGCTTTGGCTTTGGCTTTGGCTTTGGCTTAGGCTTAATGCATGTCGGGTGATTAATTACTATTAGACACTAATCAAAATTGCCTTAAATTTAATGAATCCTATGAAATGTACATTTTTAATACTTTATTTATCAAATTAAGATTTTAAATCAAGTAGTTAAGTAGGATACAGCTCTTTGTACTTGTCCTTAATTGGATCTATCTGAAATTTAATGAATCTTTTTTATTATTATCTTTAATAAAATACGAGTCTTTTGATATAGTACGATAGTTTAGAGCTTTATTTACAATTTCTTGAAAGTTGGTACTTGGGGTTTTCTTATTTTCTTTAAATACAAGAAGTATGGGTTTATTGTTAGTAGGTTGTTTGGATAAGATTATATTCAACTTCGAGATTTTCGTTAGATTCAATTTTGAAATATACTCTTTGGATCGAATGAATGATTTTGTTGATGTAAACCAATCCTCGGCATCATTTAGAATTAACGAGTGTTGATGGTTTATTCTTGATATATCCTTAAATAAATGACATTTTATATTGTATTAGATCGTACTCGGTACTCCATTTCTTGCGCTCGCTATGCCCTTGTTTGAGCCCCATTCTTTTTATAAGAATGCATTTTTAATAGTGTAACGATGAGAAATATTTGATTAAAAAATAAAGAAAGGTTTTAAATTTGTGTGTAATATTATTTTATTAAAGAATTTGCGGTTGAAATGATGTCAAAATACTGTTTAAGATTGTATTTTTTCAAATGAATGGAGATCAAACATGGGTTATATTTAAGGAGGGAAAATTAAAACCCCATAAGATGCCAAAAATACTGGTTTGGTCCCAGACTTGAGTTATATTATATGCACTTAAAAAATAGATTTTGATAGGTTTTATGGTCCTATTATATTTATCAATAGAGTGCCTTATCCTTATTAAAACCCATAATTTTACAAGAGAAAGAAAGACAAAAAGATAAAAGAAGAAAACAAATTAAAAAATGTATCAGCAGAAAAAAATAATAATAAGACCTCACTTTTTGGTTGCACATGCTTTCTGTATTATAATTATGCAATATATATAAGCTGTTCAATTATTTTAAGACCACATAGCTTGTAAAACTTGAGTGTGATACAAGAGAAGAGCCCAAAAGCCTCTTTTTTTTTTTTTTTTTTAAATATAGCTTTGTATTTAAAATAATAAAATTAATTTATTAAGGGTTGATCGAGACAAAAGTACTGTACCAAATATTATAATCTAGTAAGTTTCCAACCAAAGAATGACAACAAAAAACCTTAGAAAGTAAACATCATCAGTTTCAACATTTCCTGACTGAAGATTGTTTTTATTCTTCTTCTTCTTCTTCTTCTTTCTTTCTTTATCATATTTTAATATTTAGTCTGCATATTAATGTTTTTGACAGAGCGGAGAGTACTGAAATGTAAGCAGTTTCATGAGAAAAAAATGGTGTCCATGTCTTTATTCATCGATGTATCGCATCATTAATGTCTAATTATTTGATACGGAGTATTACTTGAACATGACGTTGAGTCTATAACATATTACTGAAATAAGGACTAAATGGTATACAGCGTTTAGGGTGGATTCTTTAGTTTGGTTTGAATGATAAGATATATTTGCATCTATGACTATCTCAGTTTTTAATAGCATCGATTTAACACATGCTACAATTTGTGATGTTATGTTTGGTCCTTTTAAGAAAATGGAGAATGATGTTGAGCATTATTTAAATATGAGATTTATGGTTTGTTTGATTGTAAAGATGGAATTTGAGTGGAAAGAAAATAAATTTCAGGGAATTGAATTGCATAGAAATTATTTTATTGAGAATTGTCAATTATTGTGTTTGATTGGTATAATTTTCCACGTGGAGAATATTGAAATAAAAGAGTTTTTTGGTGTTCGTTTGTCTTTATTTTACATGAAAATTGTTGATTAAAGGGATAGAATTTACTTGTATTGGAAATTGTCAATTATTGTGTTTAATTGGTATAATTTTTCACGTGAAAATATTGAAATAAAAGTGTTTTTTGGTGTTCGTTTGGCTTTATTTTATATGAAAATTGTCGATTAAAGGGATAGAATGTACTGGTATTGGGAATGGAATTTGTTTTCATTGCCCAAAAAAAACCAAGAAAACCAAAAATCATCCAAAAATATCTAGCTTTTGGTGTTCGTTTGGCTTTGTTTTGCATGAAAATTGTCAATTTAAGGGATATCATCTTTTACCGTTATTCCTAAAATTTGTTTCAATTAGCGAAAAAAAAAATCCCGAAAAACCACTTTGGTGGGAATTAAAATTCAAGGAAAACAAGGAAAATACTGATGTGGCAAGAGTGTGTGGAAAACCAATTCCATGAAAAAATTAACATCAAATATGACAAAAGTGGGAAATAGAATTTAAATTCCATTTTCCATGCAATTTCCACGCCCTATCAAACAGGCCCTTAATCTATCTTAGATGAGAATTGAAGCGAGACTCAAGCGAATAAAATTTACTTATTCAAATCAAACAATTTTATATATTTGAATAATCATTTATTAGAGTTGAAAAAAATTTGAATTATCTTAGAAAATCCTATAGTGTTTCCACACAAACCACTTCTCTAGACTCGCCACGCTCATATATAATATTAGCAACATATTATTATTCAGCAAGGTAGTTGCTTAATTTTTCTCGGACTTGATGTTGACAGCAAAAAATAAGATGAAAAATTTCGTCGTCAAAATTAAAATTTCTGGTAATGAATAAAAAATCAAAATGGAAAAGACAATAACGATAATATGGACGGACATGAGTTTTTATATGAGTTCAATTATCCACATATTTATCAGCATTATTATTCTAGTAATTGTATTATTAACATAATTATGTGATACTAATTGACAAATTAAATGATGAAGTGGTCCTTACACTCTAGTATTTATAGCTTTGTATGGTCGGAAAGTAACTTTTTTTTCTTATTAACTTTGAACTACTAGTTCAAATTTTATAAATAGTACTAGTGTACGTGACAATATAAAAGTCGATGCAACTATTGTGAAAATTTTCTCTTAACATGCTACGCAAAATGTTGACTCATTTGAGAATATCAATCTTGAAATTTGTGTGTCGTTGATTCTTCATTGGATCGAATTACTTTTTTGAGTTCAATGAGTTTTATACAATATTAAGGTTTAATGTTGCTTATTAAAAGATTCACCTTATTAAGAGTGGTGTCTCAAATTCTTATATATTTATCTATATTTCGATACACGTGGAATTTACTTATTTACAATATTCTTTAGTTCTAGGTTATGTCGAAACTCCTCCTAAACTTGTGTTATACTTTTATCATCCTTGTTAATAAAGTATATCTATTTGATTTGATATACTCTAATTTTTCTGTATATAATGTGTTATTGATTTATTTTTTTCTTGTTCTTTTTGCCTTTCTTCTTGCTAGGGTGGGGTATGTTAATGTATAAATTTCATATTGATTAAATATCAAAATATAAACCAACATATAAGGGATTCAACTACTCCTCTTAATAAAATTGATCTTTTAAGAAGAAAATTCAATCATTATATTGTCTAGTATTGCATGTCCAACATGTAGCATGAAGAAAAGGTTTACATTTTGCCACTTGTTAAGTTTCTGTCAAACTCGAACTTGAAACAACAATAAAAACTCAGACTCTGGGTTTAGAATGATGTCTTTTTTTGCATGAAAGAATGTTTAACAGACTCTTAAATTGGTGAGACTCATTGACATTTTAGCATAAATACATTTATATTGTGGCTGCTCCAACTCGGTCGGCCTTGACCGTCAAATTTTGTGACTAGAAACACTACGGTAGTCGACCTCAGAGAATAACTTTATGTTGTTGAGATTTTAGTGAATATTAATAATTACATTTAATTCGTCTCTAGTTGCGATTATTCCAAGATTTTTAGCAATATTTGAAACGTTAATAAAGCAGCTGATCTCAGCTTAACAGCAATAGTTGAATGTTTTCCTACCCAACAATTTTAGTGGAATGGGAAATGACCGCTAAACCCTTTGTTTTTTGCATTCAAAAGTCTTCAGCGGGGCATTTTTTGGGATTACAAAGAAAAGACCTTACAGCTGATTTTTTTCTGTGTCAACAATTTCGGCTGGAGCCTGAATTTGTATGGAGGTTAGATTCCTTTAGAATTGTATTTTATGACGGGTAGAATACATATCAAAATTATATATAGGGTTACGGTTCTCAATTCATATATAAATTTCATTTTATGTGTCATCCCATCAATATAAGAATAAAAAGAGAAAATATATTGAAGAGGAAGATCCAAAACCTACAATCAAGGTCAATAATTAAGAAGAATGTATTGAAACAATCAAGATTATAGAGTAAGAAGCCAAAGTCAAGAACAAGAATTTAGGAATCAAAAGAGACAATATTTAAGATTAAAGATTAAGAAACCAAATGTGAAAAGATTGCAATTGATCTCCAAAATTCAAGATACGGAATCAAGATCCAGTAATAAAAAATCATTCCCAATATGTTAAGTTATATTTCTCACTTAGTAATACTTTTTAATTATTTGACTAGAGGATCTTGGCAATATAGTAATTAGGTTTCCAAGTTCTTGAGATTTAATGTTCTATAAAATACTAACAAGTGGTATCAGAAACAATAAAATGTTAAACCATGAGATTTTTTAGAGTTGAATTCTGTACTTTGGATTTTTAAATTTTGGGATATGAATTTCAATCCCTAAATTTCAAAAATTTTGGATTTTGTTTTTGGAATTTTCAGAACAACAGAATTGTTGCAGTGCCACGTTTGGACTACAACACTGCGTTTCGACTAGGAATAGCGTAAATAGCGTGGCAAAGTCATAGAGTTGCACCAGGTGCTACAGTGCCCGATCGCTACTTGGGGTATTCAGGTAGTGTCACATTGCCCAGTTTTAGGCCCTGCAACTCTAATTTACTGTACATATTAAATTTTATTTTTTTAAAACAAAAGAAAAAAAATTAAATTAAATTAAAACATAAGGGGCAATCAAATTCAAATTTTGGTACTATTTTTTTTTTTTTTTGAATTGCTAATTTCTAAAATAGATTAGTTGAAACAACAAAGTAACATCTTTTGGTTAAATTAATTTATTTATCTTTTGATGAACCGGCATGTCCATAAGAAGTTGACTTGAAAACAAGAGACTCCAAACCAATCAGTACAATGTTAAAAGTATGGAATCTTTATCTTTGTAGATCGTGGTTAATTAGGTATCATCACTTCAATCTTAGAAAATTATTACAATCTTGTGTGATCAACCGACCCTCTTTTATTGTAACTTATTCTTTCTGCAATTTGGTAATTTAAATATAATTAATGTAACAATAATGGTTTTTTGTTCTTGCAAGATTTGATTAATCAATTAAAGTAAGTTGGATTAAATTCACTAATCATTTCACCTGGGAAAATTACTTGTAAACTAGTGGAATAAACAGACCTCCAATAGTATATTTATTTTAATATATAAATGAAAAAAAAATTAAGATCAGCGTAATTTTTTAAAAGCTTCACTAGCGAAAAATCTTTCATTTCTACAACTGACCGAGAGTCCCTATGCTATGACCCTTACCGTACTCCTAAGATAAAGTGTGACAAATTTGGATTAAAAATCCTTTCAAAACCAATCTTTTCAAGGCCTATTAGTTAAAAGTTGAATGCAAATATAAATTTAAATTCCACAGTGCATGACATGCAAAATTTTGTAGTAAATTAAGTTCGTCTTAACACGTGGTATTTTTTTTTCATCTTCAATGAATAGTATTATGCCAATAGTCTTACCATAGTTATGAGATTCGATCTGATTATAACACCAGACCATCGAGTCTATAGTTTTAAAACTCGAACTGGACATATACACTTAAGCTAATGCGAATATAATAAAGAAGTTGGTGTTGGCCCCCCCGAGGCATATTTCAGTCGTGTAAAAAACAAGGATGAGGTATACTCAACCTTACTGACAGTCGCAGTGTGAAGATTTGATTCCTAAAATATGGATTGGGACTTTTTGTGAGCATCAGTGTACAGACAACTCTTGTTTCCTAACCTATTGGGACACATTCCTCGATTAACCTCTCTCATGATGCTCCAAGAGCGAGGTGGTGGAAGACCCTTAAGGTTGTAGTTCAACCCTTTTTTTTCATTTTTTTTTTTTTTTTTTTTTTTTTATAAGAAGTTGGTGTTGTGATATTTTACTACTGTTTTGAGGTTCAGAACCTTAAAAACTCAAATTTGGGACCCATACAATGATGTGCTGGTCGAAAGTACATTTCCAGCAAAAATATATACAAATGGTTGTTCATCAATCTACATTGTAGCAGACTAGCAGTTGCAAAAAATTGTCCCTTCCTGGTCTGAGAGGCTAATGCATAGAAATATTAAATTGAGTCCAAATTATTGCACTGAATGTTGATAGCCTAAAAGCTTAAATAGTTAGATAACAAACTTTTTTTTTTTTTTTTCAAACCACGCCGGCACACACTGTTTATTCATGCTTGAAAAGAAATAAAGTACAATAAGCTTCCTAACATGCGAACTAAATTTCCTTTTTCCTCAAATTTTAGATCGATATGTACACAATATTCATCAATATGGGATGAAAAAGCTTGTACCCGGAACTTCTTGATTGTCTCTCATAAAGATAGTCCTATTTTATTTTCACAAAGATTAAAAAAAATAAAAATTAGCTAATATAATTGAAAGAATAAATTTTACTATCGTTTTCTCTAGTATACCCCTATCTAAATGGAATCAATATTCAAGGTAATTAAATTATATTTGTGATAACAAAACACGTTAAATTGGGGTATATTAGGAGGCTACTATATTAACTAAACTTTCAATTAAGAAACAAGACTATAATTTGGGACAGATAAAAGATGAAAATAGGATTATCTTTATAGGACAGAAATAGTATATCATATTGAATCACCTCATTTATAAGATTAAGTCATATGAATTGCTTAGTGTCGCCCAAATTGAATGCTAGTATAAACTCTTGAGATCATTCTTGGACCAATTTAATTTGATTTCTCAGGTTCGATAAACAATATTGAAACCTTGTACGACTATGTTTCAACAAAATCTTTTGCATATATTTTCATTCGAATGATTGATCAAAGGTAGTAGAGCTATAAGAGTGATAAAATTTGATCACCATATATGAGTTTCATGTGAATTTGCAAGTGTGAAAACTCTTCTCGACAGCCGAATATTCAAAAATAAATAAATAAATAAAATAAAATCATAATAAGCAGATGACAGCACTAACGTAGGACCATGTATTATTTATATACTTATAGGATGATGTACTTTAGCAAACTACTAACAGTGTAAACCAAGCAAATGGGGTGGGGTGGGGGTGAATTTGGGGCGGTTTGTGGGACTAAGGAAGATGGGCTGCTACCCCTCGCACCACCATTGTTATACAAAATTTTCAACACTCTTCATGATCATATGATACAGACCTATCTATCTATCTATTTTATGTGTATATATCTATATAGGGAGGTGAGTGGGGGTGGCGTGGGGTTTAACAAAACTTGAAAGTGACTTAAACAGGATTCTAGATAAGGGGTGGAGACTAGGGACCTTTAACTAAGATTGATAATGACATGTCTCCACACACAATCCATCTTCCTATTTTCCTCAGATATCAGACACAGATAGTTTTATGATTATCAATTTCTTATTCAATTAATTATTTAATCAATTAGGACAATTGTCTTCTTTTCTAGTATGTATAACAGTGGGACCAGAGATACATCAAATGATAGAGTGAAACCCGTTTTAATTCTTACAGTGCCCACATGAAATGTTATCCAATGGAAGTCATTTTAAGTTTTGAAAGTTTATACTAAAGGAAAGTTTATACTAAAGAAAGTCTTCTTTTAACCTTTTCTTTTTATCAAAGTAGTCATTCACTTGGTTGACGATCCATAAGATAAGATGACATTTATCCTCCTTGAAAAATTGTCTTTTGTGTCAAAGCATTATTATCTCGACTGTCCATTGTAATTTTGCACTTTTTTAGATGAATAAAAAGATCGATTATTTAAAAACTAATCATCGTAAGAGAATTTACTAGAAAACAAAACAAAAATTGTTGACAACTTAGTTTATTAACATAATATGTTATTCATGTTATGTCGACGTAGTGGTAATAGATAATGTGTGGAGTAGATTTAGACGAGTATAGTAACATAATGTGTTACTCATATTTTGTGGGGTGCTGGCCAGTGTTGTGTTACTAAGGGTGTTAACGAGTCGAGTCGAGTAGACTCGCGAGCTGAAAATCTCGACTCAAAATTTATTTATTTATTTATTATTATTATTTTTTTTTTGTCCAAGCCGAGTAAAAGCTCAATCAAAAAATCAAGGCTCTGGCCTTACCGAGTCGGCTAGTATTATTATTTTTTTTTTCCTTTCAGCAGGCTGCCTTTAAGGCAGCAGCCCGCTGCCATTTAAAGGCAGCTAATTTTTTTATTTTTTATTTTTTTGAGTCGGTCCAAGAGCCACACCGGTTGGCTCAAGCTCGACTCGGAACCTCGAGATGGGGCTTGGCCGAAGCCTCGAGCCAAGCCGGCTCGAACTTTTTTCAGGCCGGGCCATGGGTGACATCCTTATGTGTTACTCTTATTTTGTAATGATGGTGGTGACAAATGGTAGTGTGGATGATTTTAGATGAGTAACGTGTTTTTTGTGTTTTATGGGGGGTGGTGTTACTCAAGATTTTGGGCTTCTATCGAGTGATCACTTGCTAGTTTGTTCATTTCTTAACTTGACTAGAACTTTGGGCCTTCTTTAATGCTCTCGGACTTGGACTTTCCTCATTTGTTGGGCTGAACTAATTGGGCCCTAATTTTCCTTTTGGTTCTATTTCTTTGGGGGAAAATCATATATACCTTATAAATATAAAATATTTCATTTTATATTTACCTTATTAATTTTATAACATACATTACAATATAACTCAGTAAAAATACCAAATTTACTGTGAGAGAAACTTTCCTACTTTAATTTGTAACTGAAATATTTATGCAAAATCCAAGCGGGCAAAATAAATGGAAAATGCTAGATGTATGGGAATGGGGCTTCAAATTCAAATCGAAATTGAATGAGTTGATAATGTTACGACCTCGTTGCCGAATTTCACATGCTTGCCCCTTTGTGTTATTTATTCCACTGTGTATTTTATCAAATCTCAAAGTTTAAGAACCCTAGTTTTTGCTTCCTTGGCTTCTTCTTTCAGACGGGGAATTAAATTCTCGAGATGGAATTCTCGGTCGAAGGTTAGGGTTTTGTGTTTAATTTTATTTCCTACTTTTTAAATTTGGTAGTTGATTTAATCTGATCTTTTTTATTTTGGCTACACTAGGGAATTCTTAAAATAGTTAACTTTGCTTAGGAACTAGACTAGAGAATGAACACAAAGAAAATGCTCAACAACTATTATGGACTACAATCAATACATGGCTTAAGATATGGAATTTCAAATTCAAAGTGAGTGAGACATTGCAATATCAAGTGTATTCGAAACCTGATAATCAACATCACCATGAAGAAAGCATTCTTCATAGCGCGATAAAAAAATTGTCGAAATTATAAACCCCCTCCTGTGTTCATCTGATTGCTTGAAGGGTTCAATTTTTCCTAAATTTCTGATTAAGAAGGTCAATACTACAATTTCTATCAAAATTTTTGTGGGTTTCTACGTGTACGAAATTTGTCCGCTTGAAGTAGTGATATTTTGTGTAATGTACATTTAGTTTTAGGTGTTTAGTTGTTAATCCTTGAAATCAATTGGTACATGAGATTTATTTTTATCATAATTACACCAAGATACATTGATGAATATACTGGACTGTGCGTTAAAATAATTTGTGAATTGATTTGGCTATTTTATCATAGTTCTTGCGAATGTGAATACTGAAAATGTTTATCATTGAACAATATTACTTTGGGGTTCCATGAATAGACTATGTTATATTACATAACTCACAAACTTTGATTGTGAATTTTTTTTTCCTATTTTCATACAGAAATGGATTTATTGAATGTCTTTGTGAAGAACAGAGCAGAAATGATTGGTCTTTTGGTTTCATATTCTTGCAAATACACGGATCTTGTTGAGATGATAACGAATGAATTAAAACTTGACATGAGGAAGTCATGTTTGAAGATTGAGTGCATCGCTGATGTAGACATATAGCTGTGATATTGTTCTGTTAGGAGATTGCAAAAATTGGATTGGCATCAAGAATGTGTATCGTGGTCAATGCAAGGATATGTCATTTTTTCTAGAGAATCCTATAGCTTCAAATTGTTAGAATAATTTTTAGATATCTTTCATGGGTGTGTATTTATTAAATATGCAATTTTATGTGATTCAAAAATATATTGCTTATAAGCTTGATTATAGCACTAGGAATTTGTCTTATACTTGTTTATTGCATATTGTTGGTATGTGTAACGTTGGATAACGAAGATTTTTATTTTTGGGAGTCGTATTACTAAAGGAATGACATATTGGGTTTATGAGTAATGCTGTTTGTCCAAGCTCAAAAACAGGAAAAAATAGTTTGACTTAGTAAAAGATGATTGGGTGTTTGCTGTTTTTATTTTTCAAACAGTCCAAACATATGTTGACATGTGTACATCCTGTTTTTGAACCTGTTTTTTAGCTTGTTCGTGTAGCATTGTTGTGGTTTTATATGTTCGATATAATTCATTGCATAATTATTTTCATTAGCCCTTATCTCTGTTGATAAAAGTTGATTCCTGGAATTAGGGACTGAATTCTTCTAAATCCATCATATTTGTTTTGGGTTTTTTTCATGTAAGTTTTTGTAATGAACGTGTGCAAGCTTGTGAAATGTGTGATCTAGAGGAACAGAAGTTATCATAGACAGAAGTTCGGGGGTTATGTTCCGGCTATCGCATATGCTCTTACAAATTTTAAATTATAAAAATGTTCAATTTCATGAACCAGTTTCACTTTTGATTCTTGTCGTATTGATCAAGGTTAGACCAGCAACAAAATAATGTCGTATTTCCATAAAGTATATTCTGCACAAACTAAATAAGAAGCTTTCGTTTTCAGTCATGGGATAGGAAACTCCCAATGGAAGGAGAATCCATGCAAGATTACTACTTTCAAGATTCATATCATTATTAATAATGAAAACTAGCGATGCCCTTTCCAGATTGAAGTGGTGTGTCTATCTCTGAGTTGTTTAACAAAAACTAGTACATATGATCTGGAACTAGGAATTCAATCATTCAAAGCCGTATAATACCCAAGATGTTGCACGTTTTTCAGCTTTCATTTACTCAATATTTCACATATGACAAAGTCTAGACATCTAGGAAACATAATCAGAACAAGGAAAAATATCAAGTTGCATTATTTAACACAAAAGCCAGACATCTCATCCCATGTTGCGTGGTACTAGGTGAAAGTTGGTATCATACACTTAAATCAACTTCTTGCATCAACGTTCGAAAATATGACATACTAGATGGGATCTCTATTTATTTGGGACGAATTTTCCAACCATCAGATCAGTTTTTCTATTTATGATATACTTAGCAAACTTTAAATAGATCGATATTTGTGATTGAAAATATCGATTGCAGTGTGGAATTGTCGAATAAAAATGGGCCTATGTGTGTAGATGGACTTGGACGGGCACTTCCTCGTGATTTGCTGGTAAATAAAAAAAACCTAGTAATTCTTAACATCTTAACAAATGGTTGAGCCCCTTATCCCCTGTCGCTCATTCTTTGTATGTGATTACAATATCAACTTGAGTAAATCAAGCCATGCTATTAGACAAATAGAATGCTAGATAATTTTAATACATGCTAGATTAAAACTGCAGCAAGATTATGATGGTGAATTATGTTGTATCTCCCGCTTCAAAATGCTTTCTGCAAGCTTCTTTGTATGTGCGTAAGATGATGATTCTTGCGAATTGCAATGTAGCATTGTTTGAACAGGTAGTAATGCAATGTAGTATTTAGGCCTTGTTTGAGCCCCATTATTTTGAAAAAATACATTATTAAATAGTGATTTGACATCATTTCAACCACACATTCTTCAATAAAATAATATTACACGCAAATCTAAAATTTTTCCTTATTTTTTAATCACACATTCTCCATCAATCTACTATTTTAAAATACATTCTTCAAAAATAATGTGGTTCAAACAAACACTTAATGTCAATGAGACACTAAAAACCCATAAATCAACAGAACTACACAATAATAGTTTGAAAAATTCCAAATCTAAGTACTAAACTTTCCTCGGGTTGTGCTCTTCTACTCCTTCAAAAGGGTTTATATATCCATTGATAGAAGCCTCAATATCTTCAACATTCAATGATAAAGATCATTAATTTGCTATACAATATATAGATTTCACGGAATGAGGAATGAAGGTGAATGATATGTGGGATGATTTTTCATTTTTTGTATTAGGAGATTTGGGATTTTGATTTTTGTCAAATATGGTTATGTGGAATTGGGGGTTTTCTTTGGTAAAGACTACAATTTCGGGATTTCGAACATTAAAAGTGTGTTTGATTGACATGGAAAATATCACTTAGAAATGAAAATATTTTCCTTCTTTTGTGAAAAATAAAAATCACCTCTATCCAGGGAAAATGCTTTTCTTAAAAATAAGGAAAATTAGGCATATTTTCAAAAGTTGGAAAATGTTTTCCATGGAAAAAAAATAGCAATCAAACACCTCAAATAGGAATTTGGATGAAAAACTGATATTTTTCATGAAAAATAAATATAATCAAACACACTCTAATTGAATAAAGCAAATTGGGGCATGTTTGGTGGATCGTGGAGTAATAGAAGCTCTCGAGATAGTCAATTTCTATATGGTTGTTTATTATTTTCTGTTTTTACTTTGTAAAATATGGTAATAATTGTATAAAAAAAGTTGGAATGTATTTTATGAAATATTATTTAAAAATGGGTATTACATGTAATTTCCTCTATTTCTTTCCTTTTGTTTTATTTGGCCCAAGAGTTTAACCTTAATTTCTTTGGATAGTATCCTTAGGGTGTGTTTGATAGGGTGGAATTGGATTTTCCAACTTTAGGTATTTGATAAATTTTTTTCATGGAATTCAAATTCTTGGTTTTCTTGAACTTTGAAGTTTTCTTGGTTTTTAGGTTTATCCCTAATTGTAAAAAAATATTTTCTTTTAATTGACAATTTTCATATAAAACAAAGACAAACAAACACTAAAAGTTAGATGATTTTCTTGACTTTTTTTTGGGCAATGGAAACAAATACTATCTCTAATACCAGTAAATTATATCCCTTTAATTGACAATTTTCATATAAAATAGAGCCAAATGAACACCAAAAAATACTTTCATTTTAACATTTTTCACGTGAAAAATTATATTAATCAAACACAATAATTTACAATTCATACGAAAACAATTCTAGACAATTCAATTCCCTAAAATTCGTTTTATAGACAATTCAATTCCATTTTTACAATTAAATGGATCCTTAGTGACATGGGCCTTCTTTAGCCCTTGTCCTTGTCTGGTTTTTCGCGCCTTTTCTCTTGGTACTTGTTGCTTACTGATAGCCCCAATAATATGTTTTAACTTTCAAGTGTTCATTGGGCAGTCAGGTCTCGTCTCCATTGTTAAGACTTGGTATTCCATTTTAAAATGTCAAATTTGTTAAGAGGAGTAGTCCAAAACCTTATAAGATGGTTTTACGTTTTCATATTTATTTGATGTGAGATATTATCCCTTAACATGCTCCTACAAGATGGTGGCTCGCTTGAGCAAATCAATCTTGAAATTCATGTGCTCATTTTTTATTTTTTTAGTTTTAATCGGATCGAATTACTTTTTGAAGTTTAATGAACTCTGATACTACATTAAGATTTGGGGTTCAATCTTAAAATATCATCTTTGCTAAGAGGAATAGCTCAAGACCTTATAAGTTGTTCTATATTTTCATCTTTATTCGATGTAGAATTTTATCCCTTAACATCCCTTCTCAACTTTGTTGAATTTCATATTAAGAAAATATAAATATTTTTCTTTCAGGTATCAACGCTACAAAATTATATTCAAATAAAGGTGGTAAAAATTGTCTGTTTTAGTGCCATTTACCTCAAATTCCCTACCATTCTAGAATATATATAGTGGTGGGCAGAGTATGCTCATTCCGATTCGAATAGAACGAGAATCAATAAGTATCTTATAAATCAAAAGTAAAAAATCCATCAATTAAATATTCTCCCAAAAAAAGAACGAGATTGAATCGGCCATTTTGGTCTGGTAACTCAGTCTACCCCAACTATATATAATATATCCGAGGAAAAATGAATACAGCTGTTCTCAATCTAATAACTTAAACTTTTACACGCCCATATTGGTTCCGAGTCACTGTCTTCGCTTTCCCATATGCTCGTACATTGACAAACAAGTATGGGGTTTTAAAACACCATTCCTTATCACTAGGACCATCCATTTCTTCCTTTCTCTAAAGGAATCCACCAGCTGTTTTCTCATCATGGACAGCCAAAGCTGGCCTGGCCTAGCTAAAGTTTCGGAAAGTTCCTAGTAATTAAAGAGTTTGTACTCTTTCAACTTGCTCAATTTTTACCTTTACCTCTCAAAGCTTGTGATTTTCATAAAAATCAGTGCATGTGAACCTTAAAAAAATACAAAGGAAGGTCATCTGATTGTCTATAAATAGACAGCACCAGCAATCAAGAGTTTGCATGCAGTTACAGAACTTTCAGCTGAATTTTCCAAAGATGAAATTCTTGTCATTTTTCCTCATTGCCATCCTCCTTCTACAGGTATATTTTAGTTGAAATTCTGCAAAACCAGGGCTAATGTATATATAGTAATGACTTGGCTTAACTTTATATTTTCTATGAAATTCTATGTTAGAGTTTTGAAGAGGCATTGACCTTGAGTGATGCTGCAGATTCTCTTACTCAGGTAAATTACTTCCCCTTCTCGTGTTGGACCCTGTGTAGTCTGATCATATGTTCATACAGATATATAGTGATTAATCCGTAACATGTTGTACTTCTCTGAAGCAAAGTAATGTCAATTCTTGGAATTCAACCTTTTATTCAGGTGGATGAAGCAGGAATTTTAGGAGGCCTTCTCAAGAAAATCCCAAAACCAAAAATCAGTTAGTAACATTACATATAATTTGGCGTTCCCTCTTTCCCAAAATTCACATACAATATTTAATACAAATCACAAAGTTCTGATTAATTTGTGCAAAAAAACAGATTGCAGTCATGAATGCACAAGAAGATGCAGCAAGTCATCAAGAAAGAATTTGTGCCATCGCGCATGCAAAACTTGTTGCTTGAGATGCCATTGCGTGCCGCCAGGAACTTATGGCAACAAAAATGTGTGTCCCTGTTATGCTAAGCTACGAACACACGGAAATAAGCCCAAGTGTCCTTGAAATCTTTGCCCTGCTTAAAAGCACTTATAATATTAAGCAGATTAAACATTCTACAAGTGTGTGTGATACATATATTATTCATATATCTTTGCGGATTAGTTCTGCATGAATAATTCTAATCATTTAGTAAGTGAAAAGAACAGGATTACAGTGTGCAAATAATCCTTGTGGGATTTTGACTTGTCAAGATCTGATGAACGATTACATAAGGTAATAATTGGATGCAGTCAAAAGTCTGTTTAGCAAGCTGATGAATACAAGTTGTAAGCCTTTTGTAGCCAGTGTACGGGAGTCTTTTGTTATTATTGTGTGATTAGTTTATGATATTTATTAATTAAAAAAAAAAAGGTTGAACCCCATCTTGAGGGCTCCTACCATTCCATCCTTAGAGTCTTGTGAGGGAGGTAAATCACGGGATGTGTCACAGTAGGCCAGAGAACAAGAGTTGCATGTACACTGAGTCTACAAGGAGTTCAATTCCATATCTCAGGAATCGAACCCCTACACTGCGGCTGTCAGCAAGATGTGAGATAATCTCACTTCTGTCAATTGCACCACTGGACTATGTCTCGGGGGCAAAATTTTATTAATTAGTTACACTTGTAATTGACTTAGTTGATTAAGTCTTTGTTTTCTAAATTTGCACTTGCAAAGCAATAACGAAGCTAGGATTCGAATTCAATGGAGCTTAATTTAACTTCGGAAAACTTTTCATAAATATAAATAGTATTTAAAATAAAAATAACTTGAAAAGGCATATAAATTTTTTTTTCTCAAATTTCAGTGAGATCTTACCCACTTGCCCTCACTTGGCTCCACCATTGTGACAAAATAGAGAGTGAGTTTTGGAGAGCCAAACTCACTCTCTATAATTAAATGTATTTAAAGTATTTCAATTTTTAAAATATAAAAATAATAAAATAATATAGAAAAAAACTAGTTAAAATAAAAATTAAAAAATAATAATAAATATTTTTTGTGATTAGTAAAATTAACTTGTTGGAGTACTTCAAAATTTCAACTGTCTAAATTCATAATTTTTTTTCGAATGATGGAATGTGCTCTTTAAAAATAGAGTATCTCTTGAAAATGTTTTAAAATGTTAATTTAAAAAGGCTCTTGGAGAAAAATTTTAAGGGTTGACTTTTTAAAATAATGAGAATTTTATGTTTCAAGAATCTCTTGAAAATGCTTTAATAAACTAAATCTTTGTTTGTAATATTATCTCTTTCAGTCCTCAATAAATCATCTCAATTTGGCCCTAGATAGTTTAGAGATTATTTGTCCATCTTACTGAACATAGAGGTTAGATTGTAACATTTTAAAGGTCATAGTTTAGCACTTGTTTGAATTGACTAAAATTTGTATGGAGAGTTCTAGTTTCTAACGTTTCCAAATATGTTGAAACACAATTAAGAGAGAAAAGTACTACCAAAGAAATATTGTGTTCATTGATTTCCTCGTAATGGCCGCCTGGCTAAGCTTCAAATCTAAACCAAATTGCAGTCAAAACAATATGCAAACACAAAAATCGTGCAATTCTCATGGTTTTAGGGGCGTTAGGCTCCCAGTTTGTGCAATGAGGCCTGTCGAAGGTAGGGAGTGAGACGGCGGTGTGATTCTGTCGCCAATAAAATTTATTTCCAACGGTTTGGGTGGCAAAAAAAAAAAAAAAAGATATTATGGATTTGAGGTAAAAGTGGTCGTGGGTTATGGATTTGAGGTACCGACGATGATTTGGGTGGTGTAGGAAAGATGAAAGAGTAATTTTAATTTAACAATTTGTAAGGATGGCAAAAGAAAATAGTCAAACCCACCCGCTTTTGGGTATTCTGGTCGGGAACGGGCAGGGACTTCGCCCTCGGGTGGTACGGGTTACAAGGGTCCCGCCCCTGCCTCGCTCCTTTTTTTTTTTTGAAGAATTCAATATTTTAAATGCAAAATTTCATGAAATTTTAATAGAAAATGACAATTCAGATTATCTAAAAATTATGACAAACAATAAAAATTTTAGTTTATCAAATATATTTTAATAATTAAACTTTAAAAATTTAATAAATATATAATTGTCTCACTTTAATAAATTGGGGCAATAAAATGAATTATAAAAAACTTTAGAAAAGATGTACCAAATGGGTCAAAACCCCGCCCCGCCTTAAATGAATAATGGTGCGGAGGCGGGGCGGGGTGAGGCGGGATGAGGGAGGTTGCCCCTACCCTAAGGATGTCAACGAGCTGAGCCGGCTCGCGAGCCAAAAAATTTTGCTTGGGCTCGGCTCGAACTCTTCCAAGGCGGGCTTTTTTTGGGCAAGTAAGGCCGAGCAAAAGGTCGGTCGAAAAATAAAGGCTCGACCCGAACTTTCGGCTTGGACTTTACCTAGCCAACCAGGGGGAGCTCAATTTCTGGAATTTTTTTTTTTTAAATACCTATTGCTGCCTGTTTGGAAACTTGTTTTAGCTGCCAACCGACAGTAGATTTGCTGCCGGTTAAGACAGCTTTAAGCAGTTTAGCTGCAAATAGCTGCCAAACAGGTAGCAGATTCCCCCCTCCCCCCTTTCAATAATAATACGGGCCGGCCTAGCTCGAGCCAACCCTCAAAAATGATGCTCGGCTTGAGCTTTGGCTCGGTGCCTTCGAACCTCAAGCTGAGCTACGAGCGGCCTGAGCCGACGAGCCTGATTGCCATCCCTACCTTATCCCGTTGTCATCACTAATATTTTGTGATCAATAAATTATGAAAATCAATGATTTGTAATCGATAATTTAAGACTTGTGTCTGTTATGTTATGTGGCCCCTCTTTTATAGCCATTATTGTGGAAAAAAATGTTTTGAATCATGATTTTTTGGAGAATGTGTGATTAAAAATTAGAAAAAAACTTAAATTTACGTGTAAAATATTTTATTATTTAAATGTGTGATAAATGGAGTGCGAATTAAAGAGATTTGGAATAATGGTTATCAAATTACGATATAATTTGTGAATAGCACGTGATCGTTACCATAAATTTTATATTATTATGACTTTGACCTATTTAATCAACAAGTTACAAAATTTTATCACGTGGTCACATACGTGACCATCTTATTCTTGAAAGAATTTTATATGTTTTTTAAAGTGTATCTTGAAATTATAATAATTATGTAGATTTTCCCATTTTACAATTACCCAAAGTTGGATCTTGGGCCTAGCGTGGGCCTGTAGCCAGAAGACTTCTAAGTTTAGTTTGGGCTAATTTAACAGAAGTACTTTTCCACTTTCAGCAAAGCAAATCCAATCCATGAAGTATGGATCCACTCAAATTGTTTACACAGCTCACTGTTAGCGTAATTCTATACGTTATTTCTTCTCTTGTTTTTGTCTTTCTATTTTTTTAGGTAATACTCTAAGCAATGCAAGAATATCGGATTGTTAAAAATTAACTTAGCCTTCATTCAGGAAATTTATAAATGATTTTTAAAGAGGAATAATAGTAAATCAAACGAAATGTAATGAGAAGTGGTTATAACTATGAATGTATAAGCTTGATGAAATGGTTGTGGAACAATATTTTTCTATCTACCTGGTGGCGTTCGGCATTCCAACTACTCCGTCAAGTGTGTGCGACCTGGAAAACGAAGGCGGGGCTTCCTCCCCTATTTTACCTTCGGTCTGAGAATTAGTTTATAGATTTGGAAAAAAAGGCAACTAGAATTCAAATGACTAAAAAGAGAGAGAGATCCCCTTACCTGTGTCACATTCGAGGGTATTTATAGATATTTGGAGTTGGATAACCGTTGGGCGGTTGTGGTGCCACGTGTCCCACGTTGACATTCCCACTACCCCCACGTTCTGAGTGGAGGGTCTTTAACTTCCCGTCTAGTGGTTGAACCCATATTAACCGCAATGGAACCTAATCAATTCACTAGGGATTTTATGGCTAAGTATTTGGGTAGGCAATTCCATGCCAGTTGAAGACTTCACATAGATGTAGAGTGACCTCTGGGGATAGTGGTAGAGCGCCCCCTGGGGGTAGTGGTAGAGCGCCCCTAGAGGGTCGATGGCCGTGCATGGTGGTCAAGCACCACTTGAGGATAGTGGTAGAGCACCCCTTAAGGGTCGATGGCTTTGCATGGAAGTGCAATGATCCATCTTGCTTGTCGTCGAGGGTGGCTTCATCTACCAACCTATATCATTAGCCCCCCTATCCCTTGTCGATGTTTTCGACGAGGGATAGCAATTTTCTTTATCTGGGTTGGTTTGAAATTTTTTTTTTTTTAAATGATAAATGAGTAGTTCGTATTAGTAAGTCGAGCAATGCAATCGAAATTAAGTAGCAATTTTACTGTACACATGGCACCCCATCAATGGTCCTAATGTTGGAGGGAATTTTTCTCCCAAAAAGTTTGAATTCTTGTGTCTATAAAAGGGGGGGGGGGAGGGGTTATTTTTACTTCAAAAAATCACTTTTTTTCCTCTCAACATCCTAGGCTTTTTCCCTTCTAAGGAAATTTTCTCTCCTTTTTAATCTCAAATCTTACTTTGAATTTCTCTTCATCTTTTTTTGTTGCCATATAAAACTATTCTTTCTTCTCCTTCCAATGAGAATAATGATGGGAGGTGTGGTGACTCGATCGAACCTTCGTCGGAGGGTACCGAAGGGGGTCTGACCGGCCCACGGGGGGGTCGGCCAGTGACCAGCAGGGCTGGTCGACCGATCGGCCCCACTGGTCGACTTTTGTTGACCAGCCTAACTGTCGACCTCTTTTGAACTTCGTGTAAGAATTGGTTCAAATAATTAAATGAAAAGGTGTGTAAAAATTGAAAAATGAAAAGGTGTGTAAAAATGGAAAATGAAAAGGTGTGACTACGTGTTAACTTCGACCAAATATTCGAACTTGATCCGATGGTTAAATTACAAAAGTAAATAGACCAACTTATTCTACTCATCGAGTAGATCGTCGTGGTATATTTAGAATCTCGAAACCAATTCTGGATGAATGAGAAATTGCGAACCAAAGTTGGAAGAAATGAAGTGTTGCAACATTTCGAAAAGGTGCAGGTTTTGGCCAAGCGTTTCAACTTTTTTTGAAAGGATGCATGTTTTGGCCCACACTACTTCATTTGCACCCTTTCTACATCTATAAATAGAACCCTATGGACATGATTTTGGGTACATCAATTGCATTGAGCATTCATTCTCCTCTTACAATTCTATTCTTTCTAATTCTATAGCATTTCATACATTTCCTTTGTAGAGGGGAAATTCTGTCAAAAGTTCGTCGGTTTCTTGTGGTTTGAAGTGCTGCAACCATAAGTTGTGATTCCATTGTATCTTGGGAGACAAGTGACATTCACCGTGAGCACCGTAGCGGGGCAATTTGTCTTAAGGAAAGAGATAACGTCTCGCATTGAATTATTCTCTATTTCTACTCCTTAATCCTTATTTTGCGTAATCTTTATACCGAAACTCTATCCAAATTTTCATTCATATAAATTGTGTTTTGATCACGCTCTTGCGAGTTAAAACTGGTCAAACAAATATATCAAAAATCAACCCTTACATAACCCTTTTTATAAGTCTTCTCCAACAATCTTAAGACAAACTTGTGTGTCTTTGTGATTGGTTGTGGACAAACATTACTTTGTTTTAATAGTGCTTTGTGTACTATTCCTCCACCGATATTATCATCATTTTGTTGAGCTTCTATTTGTGTAACGAAATGACTACCATCGGAACTTTGTCAAGTCAAAATGGTTTCAATAATGTGGTACCACCCATGATCATACCGTTGCATAATACTACAATCCCACATGGGGAAAAGTCGGAAAAATTTGCAGAAGTAGACTTCAAGAGGTGGCAACAAAATATGTTGGTTTATCTCACCACTCTTAATTTGGCTAAATTTCTAAAGGAAACTACACCGGCTGTACAAGAAGGGAAAAATAATCGTAAATCGATTATTGTTTTGGATGCATTGAAACACTCGGACTTCCTATGCAAGAACTATATCCTAAACGCATTGGATAATACACTATATGAGGTGTATAGTTCAAAGGAATCAGCCAAGGAACTATGGGATTCTTTGGAGACAAAGTACAAGACCGAGGATGCCGGAACAAAGAAATTCATTGTTGGCAAATTTTTGGACTACAAGATGGTGGATTCCAAAATCGTAATTAGTCAAGTGCAAGAGATTCAAGTCTTGTTACAGACATCCACGTCGAGAAAATGGAACTGAGTGAATCATTCCAAGTGGCTACCATTATTGAGAAACTCCCTCCTATGGGAGAGATTTCAAAAATTACCTCAAACATAAACGCAAAGAAATGAACTTGGAAGAATTTATTGTGCGCTTGAGGAATGAAGAGGACAATCGAAAAATCGAACGAAGATCGGTTGATCAAAATTGTGCAAATTTTGTTGAAATGGAACCAAAGGCAACAAATAAGAAATGAAAGGCTCCTAATTATGCACTGCGAAGAGATAATTCCAAGAAAGCTAAGAAGTTCAAAGAGAATTGTTACAACTGTGGAAAGGCTGGACATCGTTCAAGTGAATGTCGAAAGCCAAAGAAGAATGCTCAAGCCCACATGGTTGCAAATAACACTCTATCCGATGAACT